>NC_063332.1:107947587-107948571 GCF_021869965.1 Rhincodon typus
GCAGAATTATCTCCATTTCAATAGAGGGAGAAATGATAATACAACATTAAAAGGGAAATATTAGCATTATAATTTGTAATGGAATTATTGACAAAAGCAAAAACTAACATTTTGTGCACTATTTATGAACTATTTTTAAGATAGTTTTCATTTGCTGGAAATAGAGATGTTTATCATGCATCTGTCATGTTTAATACCTTCTTTGAAGAATTCATTGAAATTATGCTTTTCTAAAAACCAATCTATTGGTGGACATTCTAGTATTACACTATAATTCCAAAAATCTCAGAATCTGGAGATCAGAACTATAAATATAGTAGGCGACCCTTTGCGTTTTAACTAAATGAGAACAGCTGTTAGTTTGTAGGAGATTTTATTTGACCATGATCTTATCTTGTCCTTTAAACTGTTAGCTTTTTTTTAAATTATCAGTTATCGGCGGAATAGTTGATTTTCCATTATACTTATCTTCAATGATTAGCAAGCAGAGCACAACTGCATGAAAGACAAGGCTGAAGCATTTGCAGTCATCTTCAGTCAGGAATGTGTGGATGATCTAACTCTATCTTCCCCTAAGGTCCCTAGCATCACAGATGCTAATTTCAGCCAATGCTGATCATCAAGAAACGGTGAAAATACACATCACTGAAAAGGCTATGGACCCTGAAGCTCCAGAAGTGTTTACATCCTTACAACACTGGCATCTACCTGGCCATGTGGAAAATCGCCCTGTATGTTTTACCCACAAAAAGCAGGATCAATTCACCCTGGTTAGTTACCACACCATCAGTCTACTCTCAATCATCAACAAAGTAATGGAAGATGTTGTCTACAATGCTATCAGTGGTACTTAGTTTGAGTTCCACGATAGTCATTCAGCGGTCCAGACATGGACAAGCAAATGATTACCCTTGATATCTTCAAGACAGCATTTCACGGTGTGTGGGTGTGTGGGTGTGTGGGTGTGTGGGTGTGTGGGTGTGT
>NC_063332.1:107948581-107986135 GCF_021869965.1 Rhincodon typus
GGGTGTGTGGGTGTGTGGGTGTGTGGGTGTGTGGGTGTGTGGGTGTGGAGGAGATGTTGGGGGCGCGCGAAGGAGGGCACTTCTCTCTGGTTAAGTCATACCTAGCACAGGGGGGGATATGTGGTTATTGGAGATTAGTCTGTCAGTTTTAGGGCATTGCTGCAGGAGTTCATCAGATATCTTATAATCAACAGTTGTCCATGCTTTGTGACTCTTATGTTCTGAGATGTTACTACACACCCCTGGAGCAGGTGGGACTTGTTCCTCAAGCTAGTATCCTAGACCCAGCTGTTTTCTGCTGCTTCATCACTGAACTTTGCTCCAGCATGAGATCAAAAGTGAGTATTTTGGCAAAAGATTTTTTTGGACCATCTGTGATACTTCAGATACTAAAACTGTGTCCATATGCAGCGGGACCTGGACAGCTGACTGAGAAGAACCACTTGCCAGGTCCTGACCATTGCAAACAAGAGAGAATCCTGCCTTTTCCCTTGATAGTCAGTGACATTTACCATCACCGTATTCAATTACTATCAGTATGCATGAAGGCTGCCGCATAGGCAGAAACTGAAATGGACCAGCCATTATCAGTATTGTGGCTAATATAGAGCAGGTCAGAAGCTGGGAGCCCTGCAGTGAGTAACTGAACTCCAACTCCTCAGACCTTTTCCACCATCTACAAAGCACAACTCAGAATGTGATGGAATACCCTCCATTTGCCTGGATGGGTGCAGCTCCAGTTGCACTCGAGCATGATGCCATTCAGGACAAAGTAGCCTGAGGGGGAAGGGCATCAGGAGCATGGGAACATGCATTGTCTGCAAATTTCTCTTGAAGTTCCATACCATCTGAATTGCATCAAGGTTCGTGCATGCCACTGGACCCAAATCCTGGTGTTTCTTTCCTTGCACTTCAAGAAGGCAATCCACCACAGCCTCTTCAAAGGCAATTAATGACAGGTAATTAAGTGCTGGGCTATCCAGTGTTATCCCAGTGAAGAATAAAAAAAGGTTTTATACTTTTATAGGTGGTTGAATGAATAATAAAAGGCTGTGTATGCTGAGGTGATGTTGGTTGTCTAGGTTGTCTAAATTGTCATAATAAACAGAACAATGATCATACTGGTACATTATTCAATTATACAAAAATCTTTAGAAAATGTATTGTTGATGAAGAAAGTGTGCCAGAGGTAAACTTCTCCTAATTCTGTATTTAATGTCCTCACGGTGTGATCATCTTTCCGATGCTGCAGTTGACTTTCTATACCTTCTTTAATCCCATTCCCTTTTCAAAAAAAAAAATTCCCTTGATGTGTCCTGTATACTTTACACTGAAATAATTTGAGTTTGACTTATGTGTTTCTGAATTCTCACATGCTGCTGATGCTCCATGTTGACTCCAGCCTACACGCACCATTGTTACCCCATCACAAATCAGTTTGCTTTGACTATGGACATTTCTGGTTTGCTGCCAGACTTTAATGTATCCAAGTTTTTTACATTGTCAGGCCTATGTAACTTGTTTTTACCCTAAAACCATTTGCATAGATGTTTTGGCTTCTGCTCCAAATTACTCTTAACCTGAGTTCAACATTTATTTCCACTTTCACTTTTTAAAATTTATTTTGTTCTTCATGGATTGCTGTCAATCATTATCTTGTGTCATTATGCCTCATTTAACATTATCCTTCTCATTATTCACATTACTCATTATGTGCTCCCAATTCCTTACACAAATACACAGTACCACTTGACTTTGTTATTGTGTTTTCATTCCAGGCTTGACTCCCTCTTACATAATGCAATGGCTTTCTTCTTTCACTGTCCTGACATTCTCCAATGAGGTCATGGAGACACTTGGTATTTGTTTCTTATAAGCAGCAACCATCCGCTCTCAAATCCACTCTTGCATCAACCATTCTGCCCATTTGGTGACTAATTTTTGTCAGTCACCTTCCCAACCAGTTCAACCCTACCATTACTGACTATGTGGACTCATTCAGCTAGTGCATCAGCTGTCTTAAATGTACTCACTCCTGTAAGCATACCCTGCGCGCTTGGGAACAAGGCCTTGTTAAGCATGAACTTACCTGAACGATCGAATCAAGAGCAAGGTATTATCAGAATCTAGCTTGGTGGTGACTTTTTTTTTTATGGTTGAAACTGCTTTGCCTGAGTGTACTACTAGAGAAAGAGCAATCCTTTCCTTCTGTGGGAAATAAGGCAGGGCAAGTGACTGAGGTAACACTGGGGGAGTACTTTGGGACAAGTGATTATAATTCTATTAGTTTTAAAGTAGTTATGGAAAAAGACAGAACTGATCAAAAAGGTAAAGTTCTAGATTGGAATAAGGCCACTTTTGATGGTATTAGGCAGGAACTCCCAAAAGTTGACTGGGGATCTTATTCGTGGATCAAGGGACATGGGAGGCCTTTAGAAATGAGAACTAGAGTTCAGAGACTTTGTTCTGGTTAGTGTGAAGGGTAAGGTTGGAAGTTGTAGGGAACACTAGATTACTAGAGAAATTGAGGCTCTGGTCATAGAATCATTAGAATGTGTACAGTGTGGAAGCAGACCATTCAGCACGTTGAGTCAGCACTGACCCTCCAAAGAGCATCACACCCAGACTAACCCCCCCCTACCCTATCCCCGTAACTCTGCATTTCCCATGGCTAATCCACCTAGCCTGCACATCCCTGGACACCATGGGCAATTTAGCATGGCCAGTCCACCTCATCTGTGCATCTTTGGACTGTGGGAAGAAGTTGGAGTACCTGGAGTAAACCCATGTAGACACAAGGAGAACATGCAAACTCCACATAAAGTCACCTGAGGGTGCAATCGAGCCGGGATCCCTGCCACTGAGAGGCAGCCAGGCTAACCACTGAGCCATTATGTGCCCCATGGTCAAGGAGAAGTAAGCATATGTCAGGTGTAGATAGCAGGGATCGAGTGAAACCCTAGAAGAGTATAAGGGCAGTAGGAGTATACTTAAGATGGAAATCAGGAGGGTAAAAAGGGGGCATGAGATAACTTGGGCAAACAAGAGTAAAAAAGAATTCAGTGAGATTCTGTGAGTACATCAGGGCAAAAAATTAACTAGGGAGAGAACAGGGCTCATTAAAGATCAATGTAGTCCCCTATGTGTTGAGCCACAGGAGATGTGAGATACTGAATGAATATGGAAGCTAGGGAACTTGGGAAAACAAATAGCGATGTCTTGAAAAGAGTTCATATTACAGAAGAGGAGGTACTGGAGGTCTTAAAATGTATAAAGGTATGTAAATCCCGGGGATTTGATCAGGTGTATCCCAGAACCTTGTGGGAAGCTAGGAGAGAGATTGTGCTGAGGTATTTGTATCATTGGCAGCCACAGATGAAGTGCCGGAAGACTGAAGGTTGGCTAATGCTTTTTAAAAAAAAAAGGCTGTAAGGAAAACCAGGGAACAATAAACCGGTGAGCCTCCCGTCGGTAGTGGGTTAAAAAGTTGTTGGAGGGGATTCTCGGGGTCAGGATTTACATGCATTCAGAAAGGCAAGGACTGATTAGGGATAGTTAACATGGCTTTGTGCAGGGGAAATTGTGTCTCACTAACTCAATCGAGTTTTTTTGAAGAGGTGACAAAGAAGATTGAAGGCAGAGTGGTAGATGTTGTTTGAATGGACTTCAGCAAGGAGTTTTCAACAAGGTTCTGCATGGTAGACTGATTGGCAAGGCTAGATCATGTGAAATAGAGGGGGAGCTAGCCAGTTGGATACAAATTTAGCTTGAAGGTAGGAGACAATGGCTGGGGTTGGAGGGTTGCTTTTTGGACTGGAGACCAGTGACCATCTGCGTGCTGCATCAATCAGTGCTGGGTCCACTGCTTTTTGTCTTATTTATATAAATGATTTGGATGTGAATATGGGATGACACCAACATTAGTTGTGTAGTGACAGCGATGATCATTAACTCGGAGTATAATGGGACCTTGAGCAGATGAGCCAATGGGCTGAGGCTTGGCAGATGGAGTTTAATTTAGATGAATGTGAGGTGTTGCTTTTTGGTAAGGCAAACCAGGGCAGGACTTGTTCACTTAATGGTAGGGCCCTGGGAAGTGTTGCTGAACAAAGAGACCTAAAGGTACAGGTGCATAGTTCCTTGAAAGTGGAGTTGCAGGTAGACAGGGTGATGCCGAAGGCATTTGGCATGCTTGCCTTTATTGGTTAGTGCATTGACTATAGGAGTTGGAATGTCATATTGCGGCTGTACAGGACATTGAGGCCACTTCTAAAATACTTGTACAATTCTGGTTGTCCTTTGATAGGAAAGATGTTATTAATCTGGAGAGGGTACAGAAAAGATTTACGAGGATGTTGCCGTGATTGGAGGATTTGAGTTATAAGGAGAGGCTGAGTAGGCTGGAGCTTTATTCTCTGGAGGGTCAGAGGCTGAAGGGTGGCCTTATAGAGATTGATAAAATTGTGAGGGGCATGGATAGGGTGAATAGCCAAGGTCTTTTTCTGAGGGTAAGGGAGTCCGAAACCAGAGGGCATAGGTTTCTTGTGTAGGAATCAAACAGAAAGCCTCGGATGAAATCAAAATACTGCAGCTTCTGGAAATCTGAAAGAAGAACTGGAAATGCTGGAGAAACTTCAGAATGAAGGAAGCTTAATGAAATGTTAATTCTGTTTTTCTCTCCAGAAGTGCTGCCATACCTGCTGAGTTTCTGCAGAATTTTGTTTGTTTCAAAAATCTCTAGTTTTCGCCTAGACCTAGCCTGAGTCCCAGAGCTCCCAAACCTTCAATAGCAGTATTGGTATACTCGTATATCATGTGACTCAGACTGCAGTTTAGAAAGGAAACCACAAGTGCAAGAATTCTAAAATAAGCAGATTGCATACAATCATAACTGTTTTGCCTCTCTTTGAAGATGCAAACTAGCCTTTTTTAGCTTCTAAATATTGAAATAAAAAGACAAGTCATCAACTATGGATATTAAACAGTTTTAAAAAGAAACTTCGAAAATAGGTGTAGGAATAGGCCATTCAACCTTTGAGCCTGCACCGCCATTCAATATGATCATGGCTGATCATGCAATTTCAGTATCCCATTCTTGCTTTCTCTCCATACCCCTTGATCCGTCTTGCCACAAGAGCCACATCAGCTCCTCCTTGAATATATCAGACAAATTGCCCCCAGTAGCTTTCTTTGGGAGAGAATTCCACAGGTTCACAACTGTCTTCAATGAAGAAATTCTTCCTCATCTCAGTCCTGAATGGCTTACCCATTATTCTTAGACTGCAGTCCCTAGTTCTGGACTTCCCCAATATTGGGACCATTCTACTTACATCTAGCCAGTCCAGTCCCATCAGGATTTTGCGCTTCTATGAGATCCCCTCCTCATTCTTCTAAATTCCAACGAGTACAAGCCCAGTTGATCCAGTCTTTCTTCATATGTCAGTCCTTCCATCCCGGGAATCAATCTCGCGAACCTTCGCTGGACTCCCTCAATAGCAAGAATGTCCTTCCTCAGACTAGGAGACCAAAACTGCGCACAATACTGAAGGTGTGGCCTCACCAAGGCCCTGTATAACTGTAGCAAGGCATCCCTACTCCGACACTCAAGCTCTTGCTCTGAAGGCTAGCATGCCATTAGCTTTCCTCACTACCTGCTGCATCTCCATGCCAACGTTCAACTGTTCCACTATGATACCCAGGTCTTGTTTCACCTCACCTTTTCCTAAACTTGCTACCTTTTAGATAATAATCTGCCTTCCTGTTTTCACAACCAGAGTGGATAACCTCACATTTATCCACATTATATTGCATTTGCCAAGAATTTTCCCACTCAGCCAGTCTCTTAGCATCCTTCTCCCAGCACATACTACCACCTAGCTTAGTGTCATCTGCAAATTTGGAGATACTGCATTCAATTCCTTTGTCCAAATCGTTCATGCATATTGTAAACAGCTGGGGTCCCAGCATTGAACTGTGCGGCACCCCACTTGTCACTGGCTCCCACTCTGAGAAGGACCCGTTTATTCCAACTCTTTGCTTCATGTCTGCCAAGCAGTTCTCTGTCCATGTCAATACCTTGCCTCCAATGCCATCAGCCTTAATTTTCCTTACTAATCTCTAGTTTGGAACCTTGTCAAAAGCCTTTTGAAAGTCCAGATATACAACATCTACTGATGTCCACTCTACTGGTCAAATCCTCAAAAATTCCAGAAGATTAATCAAGCATGATTTCCATTTAGTGAATCCATGCTGACTTATACTGATTTTTGTCACCACTTTCCAAACGCTCAGTAGAGAAAATTATGTTGTAGATTTCATTTGATTGAAGAGCCTGTAACTTGCAGTTCCTCCTGTATGAAATAAATATATGTGCATTTTGCTTATTAATAACAAATCTGGAAGAAAATTCTACAGCTTTGGATTGGGACCCAGTTGTGTACTGCATCCATTGAATTATTGGGGAAATTAAGGACAAGTAAAGGATACCAATTTGATTCATAGTCAATTGGATGTTGTGTGATGGAACTTTTTTTTTCTTACTTCTCTGTCAAAAGCATTATATTTAAAGCAAGGCTGCCATTCTCAGATTTTATTAAGAAGTAGTCATAGTTACTGAGTGATTAGGCAGTGGCATTGTGTATCTTGATTTTTCGGTAGCTGGTAAAAAACGTGGTGCATGATGTGACTTTTTTGTTTAAAGTATAACTGCTTACAGCTCATGAATGAATCAAGTTACTCTGTTTGAAATGGCTGTGGAAGCACATCCATATTCCAAGGGGGTTGAATCTTTGTGGATAATCAGCTGCAAGAAAGACAGATAAATTTGCATGCAATACAGTGAGATTAAGGAATTGAAATTGATAATCCAAAACAGCAGTGTGTCAAAGTTGTCAGCCCTTCCTGCCAGCAGAATAGGAAATAATGTGTGAGATAAGATGGAGTTCTGGGCTGGTCCCTCCAGTTGAGTTGAATTTTTAAGCTTGTCATGTGATCACACCAACTAGTTAGTGGAGTTAAGCTGTGTCACAGCACAGAATTACTGGGAAGGCATCATTTGACATCTTGATCTCTCTGAAACTCCAAGTATGAGTAAACTTGAGAAAGTTGAAAGTACTGTTGATTGGAGACAAAATGAAGTTGATTCAACAAATGGAGAATCATGGTGAAAAATAAAAAGTGGACATCGGTTTGGAGTGGGAGATTTCACTGTGTTCTGAAGCACAAGGTGGAAATCTTGAAAATTGGTGGACTGGATTACACTTGTCTGAAGACAGAATGATAAGCAGAAGAAGATTTTGGTTTTCCCAGAGCTAATTCTCAACACTTTCAATTCCTTTCACTGCACAAGGTCAGACCCTGTAAGGTATGAACAAATTGAAAAGTAGACTCTTTCATATATTTACTGCATCGTTCTGCCTTCATTTGTTTGTGCATTTGTAGGCAAAACTAGATTGCATAGGGTCCACCTCAGCATATCAAAATTCCACTGTGCATGAATTGCAGGGTACATCTACAAACTCAACTTATTGCAATTTTACTGTAGTAACTCATTCAGCCCCCTGATCTAATCTTTCTTTTGTTTTTTATGAAGTACTTCTAAATGTAATAATCCTCAATCACATTTGATTAAGAATGAACTTGTTTGGTATTTTTGGTCAGCATGCTCGTCCATAGTTACCCTTGACAAGCTGTCTGAAGCATTCTGTTTGCTGCTTATCCTTCCTCACAGAATTTTGGAGGTGAGTGCCAGGCCTTTTACTCAGCGGCACTGAAGGTACAGCAAGATATTTCCAAGTCTAGATGTTGAGTGGCTTGGAGGATAATTTGCAGGTGGTAGTTTGCCAATTAAACTGCTCTTGTCCTTCTAGATGGAAGTGTTGTAGGTTTGGAAGGTGCTGTCTAGTGAATTTCTGCAGTGAAACTTGTGAATGGTGGACAGTGGTGCTACAGTCAGTTGTGGAGGGAGTGAATATTTGTGGATGTAGTATTTTCTTCTGGATGATGTTGAGATTCTTGTGTTGTTGGAGTTGCACTTACAGGCAAGTGGTAATTATTCCTTCACACTCCTGACTTTTGCCTGGTGGATAATAGACAAGCTTTGAGTAATCGGGAGATGAAATAGTTGCCACAGAAATCCTAGCCTCTGATCTGCTGTTAGAGCCACAGTATTTAATATGGCTAGTCCAGTTCAATTTCTGGTTGATGGTAACTCTCATGATGTAGATGGTGAGGAGTTCTGCAATGGCAATGAGGACTCTAGTTTTGCTAGGCTCCTTAATTCCACAGTCTTGTCAAATGCAGTCTGTGTCAAGAGCAAACAGTATAATTGCAAAGCCGAGGCAAGACTTTCTTTTTCTCTTTTTTGAACCAAAGCTGTAATGAGGTCAGGAGCTGAGTTCTCCCAACAGAACCCAAACTAACTTTGAGAAGAAGTTATTTGCAAGTAGGTGTTGCTTGATAGCACTTTGTCACTTTATTGATTGAGAATAGACTGACTAGCATTTCTCTGCAGAAATCGCATCTCCCTATTTTCTTTTGCAACTATGAGTCTTTTTCTCTTGAGCATCTTATATATTTGTGTAACTTAATCTATATCCAGTGACTTCACCTCATGTGCCCAGCCTTTCGCTTCATATATCTATTAATCAAATCATCCTTCAGATATTTTAAGATCAGAATAGCCCAGACAAGGCAAGTTACTAAAGCTTTGGCCTCTAATTTTGCTGAAAATTCTTTGTCTCCTTACTAAAAGTGCAAAAGAAGGCAAAGATTGAATGCAGTATGGTAGCCCTCATTTAATATTGCCCTGTTCAATGTCATTTTGTGACTTATTTTAATGACTTGTTTCTTGGAGTTAGTGGTATTTCCCATATCACGTTGTGTTGTGCATTGCCATGTCTCATATTGTCGTTTCCTGACTATGGGGATTGCCAATTGGGTCCCAATCTTAATTTATTAGTTGCTAGAAAAGCGCAGCAGGTCTGGCAGCATTTGTGAAGGAACAAACAGTTAACGTTTTGGGTCCGGTGACCCTTCCTGAGAGCACTAATTTATTAGAAATTGGCCACAGGTAAGTGTGTTAGTAGGACAGATCTGCTTGATTTCTGGCTTTTACATCGGGGAGTGTCATGCATATAATGTCTGAACCCGCCCTCACATAATGCCTGTTCCCCTTTCAGCCTACCTTTGTCACCTCACCCCCTTTTGTCCTCCTTTGCAGCATCTCTCTTGTCCCTTTGCAGCACCTCCCTCGTATGATGGTGCATCCTTCTTGTGGTTTCTTTCCTTCTGAAAGGAATTTATTATTACTGAAAGTTGTAATGTTGTTCCTTAAATGTCTGATACTATTTCTGTAACCATTTTACCTTTTAAACTATCATCCATTTTCACTTTAACTGAATTTTTCCTGATACTCTTGCCATTGTCTTTACTTACATTTAAGACCCTAGTTTCAGACTGAAATTGCTCACTCTTAAACTGAAAATGAAATGGCATTTTGTTGTGGACTGTCTTAGCTAGAGAATCCCTTACTCTCGGGTCATTTGCTAATTATTTCTCATCACACGTATCTAGGTCTATGATAGCTTATTCCCTTGTTGGCTCCACAAC
Source organism: Rhincodon typus (assembly GCF_021869965.1). Lineage (NCBI taxonomy): Eukaryota > Metazoa > Chordata > Chondrichthyes > Orectolobiformes > Rhincodontidae > Rhincodon > Rhincodon typus. The sequence goes on from NC_063332.1 coordinate 107,958,191, forward strand.
GTATTGTCTTAATGAACTGTCCTTACTGCACTCCATGAACTCATTCTCCAAGCTATTTTGCCAATTTGATTTTGTCTAATCTCTATAATTATTGCAGTACAATTCTTACAAATCCCTTTTTTTAATACTCTACTCATTCAAACAAATTTTTAAGGCATGACCTTCCCTAACAAAGTCATGCTGACCATCCCTGACCAGTTAATGCCTTTCTAAATGACTATTTATTTAATCCCTCAGATTGATTCTAACAAATTACCCACTACTGAAGTAAGACCAATTGGCTTATAGTTGTTTGGCATTTCATTCATACTTTTCATTTTTCTTTAAACAATGGAGCCACATTTGTATTCCGGTACCTTACCTGTGTCTGATGAAGATTGGAAAATAATCCTCAGAGCATCTGCTGTTTCCTTCCTGACCACCTGCAGTGTCCTTGGGAACAATCCATCCAGCCCTGGCAATTTATTCACTTGCAAGGATTCCAACTCCTCTAACACTTCCTCTGTTGTTCTATGATGTGCATTCAGATTAAAGAGCTTTTAATTCTGTCTCTTCACCATTTTTCCTAATTTTGACAATATTTGCTAGTGTAGTTTATAGTTGTGCACTCTCTCCCCTCCTGTCATACCAGTTATCGTTACATTTCTTGTTATCCTGCATTATTGCCTTTCTCTTTAACTTTCTAGACTTCCCATTGCTTGACACTCCCTGCAGCCCTAGTTTTATGATTTGTGAGCGCAACTAGTCTGAGCTTTGTTCAGGTAAAGGTATCCCAATGGTACATCTCTTCTTGCTGCAGTACTGGCACTAGTGCTCCATGAATTGAAAACTGCTGCTCCTGTACCAATCTGAGCTGAGTACTCAACTCCGTAATTTATTTTATATATTCTTTTTGAAGAATATGGCATTAAGGTCAAGACCAACATTTTTGTTACTGACCCCTAATTGTCCTTGAAATAACTTAAACATCCACCAAGCAACCACCTGCTAATCTAATTTAAGCCTTGAACATTCAGTAGTTACTGGTGAATAAATAAAATTCTCAAGTTAGCAAGAGACAAAGTCCGATTGCTGTGCAACAGTAAAACCTGTTTAGAGAGTTGATGAACCACACCCAATTTGTAACAGTTAACTCACCTTTCTGCCACAGTGATGAACACCGATTTACTTTCAGTTGATTACCAGATAATCACTGTTGACTCATAGTTTCTGTTAACTGGGCTCAACTAGCTAGCAATTTAAAAGTCCAGCAAAGTCTGACTGCTCATTTAAAATTTAGCTTGATATTAGTTTTACCAGTGAGACCCTCAAATTATCACTTGCACCTTGTCTTATTCTGACCTACTCTGTGATCCCACACTCAGGCTTACTGTATGTAGTTTTCCTGTAATCTGTGTTGTTTCTGGTGTATTTAGAATGAGGTGGACAAGTTAATAGTGCAAGTAGTTGTAAACTATTATGTAAATTAGGGGTGCGATATGATTGAGACTACAGAGACATGGCAGCAAAGTTACTAAGACTAGGATCTGAAAATCAAAGAATGTTTGACTTTTAAGAGGCTGGGGCAAAAAGGGAAAGGAGGTGGAGTGGCAGTGTTAGTAATGCATAAAATCGTTGCAATCGTGAGGATATTTGCTCAGAAAATCTAAATGCAAAAATCAGCCTAGATGGAGCTAGGAATTCAAAAAAAGTGGAAAACATTTTAATAAGATTTGTGTATAGGCCTCCAAATAGTGGCAAGTCAGGGGACAGGAATCAAACAGGTACATTGATAAATATGTAAATGGGTATTACATTATTCATGGCTGGCTTAGACTGGGAAAATGGTATTAGCAATAATACTGTGGCAGATAAATTCGGAGTGTGGACGGTGGATTTTAAATTAGCATATTGAGAGTCCAACACGGGAATCGATTCTAACCTAGGTTTGTATTTTGTAATGGAAAAAAAGGAAAATGAATAATCTTGTCCAAGGCCCTTGAGGGAAGAGTGATGGATTTTTCATTAGATGGAAAATTATTTTTTTCTTTTTTTCATTCATTCACTGCATATGGGCGTCGAAAGCATTTATTGCCTGTCCCTAGTGCCCTTGAGAAGGTGGTAGTGAGCTGCCTCTTTGAATTGCTTCTGTTCACGTGCTGTGGGTTGACCCACAATGCTCATTAGGGAGGGAATTCCAGGATTTTGATCCAACAAGAGTGAAGGAATGGTAATATATTTCCACGTAAGGATGGTGAGTGGCTTGGAGGGGAACTTGAAGGCGGATGATATTCCGATGTATCTGCTGCCCTTTTCCTTTTAGATGGAAGTGGTTGTCAGTTTGAAAGCTGCTGTTTGAGGATCTTTGGTGAATTTCTGCAGTGTATCTTGTAGATGGTGCACACTGCTGCTTCTGAGTGACAGTGGCAGAGGAAGTGGATGCTTATGTGGCATCAGAGAAGCAGGCTGCTTTGTGCTGGATGTTGTCAAGCTTCTTCAGTGTTGGAGCTGCAGCTATCCAGGCATGTGCGAAGTATTACATCACAATCTTGACTTATGCCTTGTAGACGACGGACAGGCTTTGAGGAGTCAGGAGGTAAGTTACTTGCCACAGTATTTCTTGTCACTGACCTGTTCTTGTAGCCACAGTGTCTATGTGCTGAGTCCGGTTGAATTTCTCATCAGCAGTAATCTCCAGGATGTTGATAATGTTGGATTCACCATTGAATGTCAAGAGGCCATGGTTAGATTGTCTGTTGTGGGTGATAGTTATCGCCTGGCACATCTATGGTGTGAATGTTACTTGACACTTATTATCCCAAGGTGGGATACTGTCCAGGTCTTGTTGCATTTGAACATGGATACTTCAATATTGGAGGAGTCATGAGTGGTGCTGAACTTCGTGCAATCAATAGTGAATATCCCCACTTCTGATGGAAGGATGGTCATTGAAGCAGCTGATGGCTAGACCTAGGACATTACCCTGAGGAGCTGCTACAGAGATGTCGTGGACCTGAGATGACTGACCTCCAACAATCACAACCATCTTCTTAAGTGCCAGGTATGACTCCAACCAACAAAGAGTTTGCCCCAATTCCTGTTGGCTCCAGTTTTGCTAGGTCAGCTTGATGCTACACTTAGTTAAATTCTTTGGCAGAGGCTGTTGCTCTCACCTCACCTTTTGGGATTTAGCTCTTTTGTCCATGTTTCAACCAAGGATGTAATGAAGTCAGGAACTGAGTGGCTCTGGTGGAACCCAAACTGGGGGTCAATGAGTGAGTTAGTGCTGGGCAGGTGCTGCTTGATAGCACTGCTGATGATGCCTTCTATCATTTTACTGATGATTGAGAGCAGACTGATAGGGACTGTAATTGAGTGGGTTGGATTTATCCTGGGTTTTTGTGTACAAGAAATACCTGGGCAATTTTCCACTTTGTTAGGTTGATGCCAGTGTCGTAACTATATTGGTAGAGCTTGGCTAGGTGAGCAGCAAGTTGTGGAGCACAATTCTTCACTGGAATTGCCATAATTCAGGGCCCATAGTCGTCTCAGTATCCATTGCCACCAACTATTTCCTGACATCACGTGAAGTGAATCGAATTGGTCATAGATTCGTATCTGTAATGCTTGGGATTTACTGGAATAGGCTGAGATGGATCGTTCACTTGGCACTTCTGGCTGAAGATTGCTGCTATGCTTCAGCTTTATCTTGTACAGTGTTGTGTTGGGCACTTCTGTCATTGAGGATAGGAAGATTTGTGGAGCTCCCTCCAGTGATTTGTTTAATTGTGCACCACTGTTCACAACTAGATGTGGTAGGACTGCAGAGCTTAGATCTGATGCATTGCTTAGCTGTGTCTATCACTTGCAGCCTATGTTTGGCATGCATGTAGTCCTGTTTGGTAATTTCCCTGGATTGACACCTCATTTTTAGGTATTCCTGGTGCTACTGCTGGCATGCCCTTCTGCACTCTCCATTGAACCTTAGTGGTAATGGTTAGGTAGGGGATATGCCAGGTCATGAGGTTGCACATTGTGCTGGAGTACAGTTCTGTTGCTGTTGATGGCCCACAGCCTCACCTCACTCATGGTTGCCCAGCCTTGAGCTACTACATCTGTTTGAAGTCTGTCCCATTTAGCATGCTGATAATGCCAAACAACATGATGAAGGGTATTCTCAATGTGAAGATGGGAATTCGGCTCCACAAGGACTGTGTGTTCACTCTCACTGTTACTGATGTGGACTAATGCATCTGTAGCTATGAGGTAGAGTATGTTTTCTCCCCACCCCCCAGCCCCCCACCCCAGTTGGATCCCTCACCACCTGTGGCAGACCCAGTCTAGCTGCTAGAGATAGTAGGAACTGCTGATGCTGGAGAATCTGAGATAACAAGGTGTAGAGCTAGAAGAACACAGCAGGCCAGGCAGCATCAGAGGAGCAGGAAAGCTGACATTTCTGGTCTGGATCCTTCTTCAGAAATAGGGGAGGGGAAGGGGACTCTGAAATAAATAGGGGAGGGGGAGGCGATGATGGAAGGTGGATAAAGGATCAGATAGGTGGAGAGAAGACGGACAGGTCAAGGAGGAGGGGATGGAGCCAGTAAAGGGGAGTCTAGGTAGGGAGTTGGGATGGGGGTTGGTCAGTTGAGGGAAGAATGACAGGTCAAGGAGGCGGGGATGAGGCTAGTACTTAGGAAGTGGAGATGGTAGTTGGTTAGTGAGGTGGGAGGAGTGGATAGGTGGGAGAAAAGACGGACAGGCCAAGGAGGTGGGGACGAGCTGGGCTGGTCTGGTCTGGGATGAGGTCGGGGGTGGGGAGATTTTGAAGCTTGTGAAGTCCACATTGAGACCATTGGCTTCCCAAGCGAAATATGAGGTGCTGTTCCTGCAGCCTTCGGGTGGCATCGTTGTGGCACTGGAGGAGGCCTAGGATGGACATGTTGTCTGGGGAGGGGCTTTTGAAGTGGTTTGCAAGTGGGAGGTGCAGTCGTTTGTCACGAACCGAGCATAGGTGTTCCACAAAGTGGTCTCCAAGCCTAGCTGCAATGTCCTTTAAGATCTGACTAAATTTATGCATGGGGCACCCAAATTCCAAAGAGGTGAGTGTAGTAGCCATCACAAAGGAGAAAATGCTGAAAGAAATAAGGCTAGATAAACCACCCAGACTGGATGGAGTACACCCCGCGGTTTTGAGGACATTGTAGAGGCATTAGTGGGATCTTTCAGGAATTGCCTCGGGTCAGGAAGGGTCCTAGAGGACTGGAAAATGACTAATGTAACAGCCTGTTTAAAAAGGGAGGGTGGCAGAAGACAAACTACAGGCCAGTTAGCCCGACATTAGTCATTAGTAAGATTTGAGTCCATTGTTAAGTTTTAGATTGTGACGTACTTGGAAATGTGTAGTAAAATAGGGCAGAGTCAGCACGACTTTGTCAAGGGGAGGGCACGTCTGACAATTCAGTTAGAATTCTTTGGGGAGGTAATGAGCAAGTTAGTCAAAGGAGAACGAGTAAATGTGAAGTTGAACTTCCAAAGGAAGTGGTTGATGCGGGTACAATTACGATGTTTAAAAGACATTTGGATAAGTACGTGAATAGGAAAGTCTTGGAGGGACATGGGCCAGGAGTAGGCTGGTGAGACTAGTTTAGTTTAGGATTATAGTCGGCATGGACTAGTTGGACTGAAGGGTCTGTTTCCGTTCTGTATGACAGTATGTAGCACAGGAGGCTGCTAAGTTAGATAGGAGCCCACAGGTGCTAGGGGCAAGGTACTCGCGTGGATAGAAGATTGGCTGACTGGCAAAAGGCAGAGTGTGAGGATAAAGGAGTCTTTTTCAGGATGGCAGCCGGTAATTAGTGGAGTTCTACAGGGGTCTGTATTGGGACCACATCTATTCATATTATACATTAACAAGCTGGAGGGAGGAACTTGGGGTATGGTTGCTAAGTTTGCAGATGGCACAAAGATAGGTGGAGGGACAGATAGTATTGAGGAAGCTGCAGAACGACGTGGATAGACTAGGAGAGTGGGCAAAGAAGTGGCAGATGGAATATAGTGTGGGAAAGTGTGAGATTATGCATTTTAGTAGAAAGAATAGAGGCGTAGACTAATTTATAAATGGGGAAAGGCTTTGGAAATCTGAAGCACAAAGGGACTTGAGTGAATCTTAACCTTAACATGCAGATTCACTTGGTCATTAGGAGAGCAAATGCACTGTTAACATTCATTTCAAGAGGGCCAGAATACGAGAGCAGGGATGCACTGCTGAGGTTATATAAGGCTCTGTTCAGAATATATTTGGGATATTGTGAACAGTTTTGGGCTCAGTTTCCAAGGATATGCTGGTCTTGGAGGGAGTCCAGAGGAGATTAACAAGAATGATCTGGGGATGAACAGCTCGTCATAATGAGCAGTTGAGGACTCTGATTCTGTACTCAATGGAGTTTAGAAGGTTGAGGGGGATCTGATTGAAACTTCCAGAATACAGAGGCCTGGATAGAACGGACATGGAGAAGATCTTTCCACTAGTAAGAGAGATTGGACCTGAGGGCATAGCCTCAGAGTGTTGAAGGTATGACCGTTTAGAACTTAGACTCAAAACTCCACAACCTTGGTCTCGGCCCCACCCTGTACAACTGGATCCTCAGGTTTGTGGTCTGTTGGTCAGAATCAGTGAAGATAAGTAACTGCACCTCCTCCACAATAGCATTCAAGACTGGAGTCTCCCAGGCATGCGTCCTCAGCCCCCTACTGTACTCCCTGTCCATACATGGCTGTGTTGCCAAATTCTGAATGAATGTCAATTACAAGTTCGCTGACAACACCACTGTAGTAGGACAGATATCTAACAAGTCAAAATACAGAAGGGAGATAGAGGGCTTGGTGACGGGATGCAATCGAACAACCTCTCTCTCAACGTTGGCAAAACTAAAGAACTGATCATTGACTTCAGAAAGAAGAGGGGGGAACATGTCACCATCTACATCAATGGAACAGGTTGAGAGGGTAGAGAACGTCAAGTTCTTTGGAGTGATGATAACCGACAAACCTGTCTTGGACTTATCATGTAGATGCGACGGTCAGGAAGGCACAACAATGCCTCTTCTTCCCCAGACAGCTCAGGAAATTTGGCATGTCCATAAGGACCCTCACCAACTTCTACAGATTCACCATTGAAAGCATACTGTCCGGGTGCACAATGGTCTGGTCATGGCAACTCCTCTGCCCAAGATCGTAAGAAACTGCGGAAGGTGGTGTGCACGGCCCAGACCATCGCGGAAGCCAACCGTCCATCCATGGACTCCATTTACACAGCTCGCTGCTATGGAAAGGCAGATGGAATGTGATGTGGGAAAATGTGAGATTATGCACTTTGGCAGGAAGAATAAAGGAACTGAGTATGAGTTAAATGGAGGAAGACTGCAGAAAGCTACAGACCAGAGGGATCGTAAGACATTGAGGAGAATTAGACCATTCGGCTCATCAAATCTACCCATTGCACCTGGTAATGACCTCCTACAGCCTCTTCCGTCAGGCAGAAGATACAGAAGCCTGAACACCTGCACCAACAGGTTCAGGAACAGCTTCTTACAGGCCGTTATTAGACTGATGAATGGACTCTCTGGCCTCAAATAATGCTGATTTTGCCTAGCACACACGCCCTGTACAATGCAACCTGTATGCCTCTAATTCATTTTACAGCCTCTGATCAGTACATCCTTGCTTAGAATGATCTGCCTGTACTGATCATAAACAAAGCTTTTCGCTGTACGTTGGTACTCGTGACAACAAATCAATCAATCAATCAATGAAGAATTTCTTCCATAAGGTGGTGAATCTGTGGAACTAATGGCTATCGAAGGCTGTGGAGGCCAAGTTGTTGAGTTTATTTAAGACAGAGATCGATAGTTCTTGATTAGTAAAGGATCAAGGATTACAGGGAGAAGACAGGAGAATGGGGTTGAGAAACCTATCAGAAACAGAGTGGATTTGATGAGCCGAATGGTCTAATTCTGCTCCATGTCTTATCCCACTGATCTGTAGCTTTCTGTGGTCTTCCTCCATTTAAATCATACTCGGTTCCTTTATTCTTCCTGCCAAGGTGCATAATTTCTCATTTTCCCATATTACATTCCATCTGCCAAGTTTTGCCTGTCTAGTTGACCTGTCTACGTCCCTCTGTAGACTGTCATTCTCACCACATGCCTTCCCACGTGTTTCTGTGTCATTAGTACACTTGGCTTATAGTACTTTCGCTTTTCTCATCCAGGTCATTAATAAGTATCGTGAATAAGTAGGGCCCCAGCAGTGATTTCTATGGCACTCCATTAGTTACAGGTTGTCATCCTAAAAAGTCATCACTATCCCAACTGTCTTTTATTTGTTAGCCAATTGTCTATCCAAACTAATTTTCCAACTTCAGCGCTATTGACTTTTATCCTATTAATTAGCCTAATTTGTGGTTCCTTGCCTTCTGATGATCCAAATATATTGCATCAACTGGTTCCACTTTATCTATTCTGCTTGCTAATTCCTTGAAGAATTCCAGTAAATTTTGTCAGGCATGCTTTTCCCTTTGTGAACCCATTTACTTGATCATATTATGCATATCTAAATGCTCTGCAATTAAATCCTTTGCAACAGACTCTAACATTTTTCCTAATACGAAATGTTAAGACTATAGTTGCTTGTTTCACGTTTCCTGCCTTTTTAAATTAAGGTATTACATGAGCATCATTCCAGTTCTCTGGGACTTTTCCAGAATCTAATGATTCTTGGAAAATTACAGCCAGCGCATCCATTATCTCTGGTACTTTTAATGTCTTCTGGATAATGCATCACATCTGGTCCAAGGGGCCTCAGTCTTTAATCTCATTAGTTTCCCTATCACCTTCCTCTCGTGACAGTCACTCCCCTTGTCTTTTTGCTCCTTGAATGTTTAGCAATTTTGGAATGCCAGTACGTATCCACCCATTGAAACCTGGTAAAATGAACTGTTGACGTTAGCTATTAGGGAGATCAAGCAGTTTTTAAAAAAATGTAGGTGATGAAATCAAGAACCTAAAACTATCTGGAACATATTGGCTAAAAAGACATGAAAGAACTGTGGATGCTGTAAATCGAGAACAAAAACTAAACAAGTCTGGCAGCATCTGAAGAAAAATCGGCTAACGTTTCAGGTCCAGTAGCCCTTTTTCAGAACTGACAGTGAAATTAGTGTTGGTGGACAAGAAAAAAAAATTGGAACAGAAATCCTGTTGGAGAGAGGAGCAGAACTTCAAGGTGGACATGACTGGAAGAGATGTGGCAGTGAGTTAAATACTAAATAAAAACTGAAAGAACTGCGGATGCTGTAAATCAGGAACAAAAACAAAAGTTGCTGGGAAAGCTCAGCAGGTCTAGCAGCATCTGTTAAGAAAAATCAGAGTTAGCGTTTTGCGTCCGGTGACCCTACCTCAGAACTATTCTGAGGAAGGGCCACCAGACCTGAAACATTAACTCTGATTTTTTGTCACACATGCTGCCAGACTTGCTGAGCTTTTCCAGCAACTTCTGTTATTGGAGTTTGGATAATTAGAAGCTAATTGGGAAAGTATACTTACTGTTTTTGTTAATTGCTGCCTACAAATTGTTTTGTAATTTGATAGGAACATAGAAAAAGGAGTATGTCATTCACCTCTCTTGAGCTTGCCCCAGTATCAGTGAGATCATGGCTGATTGAACACACTTCAATGGCTTTTACCCACCCCATTCCCACTATGACGTATGCACGTGGTAACCAGAATTTATGTAACAGTCTATACCTTAAACATGCTCAGTGAGCTTCCACAGCCCTCTTTTGTCAAGAATTCCAAAGCTTTACAACCCTCTGAGTGAAAACACCTCATCTCTGACCTAAGTGGCACCACTTTTATTTTCAATTTGATCTCCCTGTTTCAAGAATCCCAAACTAGCAAAACATCTTATCTGCATCTACCCTGTCAATCCACTTTTAAGTATTTTGTAAGTTTCAATGACACTACTCAAAACTGTAAAGAATACAGGCTCAGTTTGCTCAGTCCCTCTTTACAGGCTAGAAGGTCTACGGTTTCCCGTTTTACTCCTTAGTTGTAGTGCATTCACTTTTCTCATCCAAGTCATTAACAAATATTGTGATTTGTTACCACTTCCTTCCCAACTGCCTGAAGTCTGCCTTCAGGTCCTCACCCCTTTTCCTATCTTATGCCGATATTACCAGTGCGAACCATGACGTCTGGATGTTCCCCCTCCTTCAGAAGGATGTCTTGCAACCAATCGGTGACAGCCTTGACCCTTGCACCAGGGAGAAAATACACTATCCAATTGTGACGTTTACTACCACAGAAATGTCAGTCAAATTCCCTGATACATTGTGCTTCCATTCTTTGTTCTCCTCTTCTGTACAGCTGATTCACCCATTGTGCTGTAGGGGTGTGGCTTTGGCTTCATTCCCCTTAGGAACTATCACTGTCACCATTTTCTTTCAAAATAGGATGCCATTTAGCAAGCAGGATGGATTCATGCAACTACTGCACTACATGCATAGTGTTCTTAAACTGCCTGGCAGTTATCCATTTCCTCTTTGTCTGTACGTTTCTAATCTGTGGCATGATTGCTTCCTCATATGTGCTATGCATGTAGCCCTCTGTGTTGTGGATGCAGATTGGTGACTCAAGCCACTGGTCAGGTTCCAAAACCCAGAGCTCAAGCTTGTAATACTTCCTGCACATACCATTGGGTGTACGCTCCACTTTGGCTCTTCTGATCTGCCATCTCGTTTTTAAAAAAAAACTCTGAAAAATATTTACAACAACAAAAACAGAAGTTGTTGGAAAAGTTCAGCAGGTCTGGCAGCGTCTGTGATTGAAAAAAAAATCAGAGTTAACATTTCAGGTCCAGTGACTCTTCCTCCCTTCCTCAGAACTATCACTGGATCCAAAATGTTAACTATGCTTTTTTTTTAATAGATGCTGCCAGACGTGCTGAGCTTTTCCATCAACTTCTGTTTTTGTTCCTGATTTACAGCATCTCCAGTTCTTTTCGGTTTTCATTCTAAAAAATATTTGTTTTGCTTAGAATAAATATACGCTATGAATACTCAATGAGCAATTTCTCAGGAATGGAGAGGGGGAAAAAATCTACAGACTAAACACAAATAATCAAATTTCACTTTGAGGATTGAGGAGTAGGTTTGGTCAATATTTCTGATCACCTACTTTGCTTTCATGATTTCATGATGTCATGTTGCCATTCATCTTGATACAGGTAGGCCTTTAGATCTGTACCTTATTTATTCTGCTGCTCATGTCTCACTGTAGAGACTTGACTTCTTGGTGTATGTCTGATTTCAAGCACCTCTTTTCCCCACTCTGTCCTGAATTCTCATGTTGGCCCAAATTCCCAGTCACTCATTCTGTGTCGGCTCATTCTGGTGAAGTCTTAATCATTTTGACAGTGCAACATAATCTCAATGCTTTGCCTCTTCATTACTCAATGTGTTCATTTGCTGGATTAGATTTCTTTTTAATAAGGAAATTTATGCAAATTTTCAAAAATCATTAATCATTGCAACTTTAATGCACAAATGACATAGTTTAAAGATAGGATAATGGAAATAAGTAAATATTCATCAAGCTTCAGACACAGCATTTTGTTGGAACAGTATAGAAAATCATGTCATCAACAGGCAATAATGATCTCTTCATAGGACGAGATTTGATCCCCTGAAAGCAAGAGAAAATCTAAGTCTGCAATCTCTGAAGAAGGGTCCCTGCCCGAAACGGTCAACTTTCCTACTCCTCTGATGCTGCCTGGCCTGCTGTGTTCCTCCAGCTCCACAGTGTTATCTCTGCACTTGTGTATTTTTTGTTTCAAGATGGAGCTTGACCCTTGTTTTTCCATGTATTGCAAAACATTAGCAAGCAATATTCTTCTTTCACTTCCCTTTCCAATGTGGAACAGGAAAAAGAAAAGCAGCATTTATTTGGAAACAGTTTTAATAGTAAACTATTTAAATTAGCCAGTGTTAATCTTGTATCGTGTTTTGCAATGGAGTGAGTAACTAATAGCAACAATGTATATATTATCAATAACCTTGCTGACAGGATGTTGTTTGGGGAGCCCAGTTTTTTTTAAACAATGATTCTGAAATTCCTTTGTTTTACCGCTGTACGTGATCTCCAATATGCACACTTCCTGTTTTAACCTACATATTTTCAAAATTCTCTTCATTGAATCACTACTTCATAGAAGATGCTTGACGTCTTTCCCATGATACAACCTGGCATTTGCTTAAAGCATCCCTATAATTTGTGGCTGTTAAACAATAAAGCAGAAAACTGAAACTGTATCCTGTTTATTCTGAATTCTGTTATTTTCCCATATGACCACTTCTGGTACCTTTGTAGGATTTACTACCGCTGCAGGTACGTGGGACTGGGTAAGGATTGTTTGAAATGGCTGCTGTCCCTAATTGCTCTTCGTCTTTGTTCTGAGGAAGGGTCACTCGACTTGAAATGTTAACTCTGATTTCTCTCCATTGATCCTGCCAGACCTTCTGAGCTTTTCCAACAATTTCTATTTTTGTTCTTTGTCTTTCCTTTTACTTGGGCCTATCTAATTATTGGCAGAGGATACACTGCCGTAGCTAATCTAGAAGAGATACTATTCTTGAGTAAAAGTAGGTCTGTTGCATGGTGGTGGTGAGTTTAAGTACATTTTGTTCAGACATAATTGCTGGGATCTTGGGGGGCTGCTCCGTGCAAGAAAAAATACAACTCTTGACTTCACACTCAGACTATGACATCAGTAGAATGGGTGGAGCCAATGCAACATGAACATTAAACCCTTAAGACCTATTACCTTATAAAAGAGATTCTACATCATAATACTTAGACTGTGAATCCTAGAGGGATATATTGATTATCTTTTTAAAAATCGACAAGAAAGTTGTTTTCAATTTATTTGGCTATTTTGGTGCTTCTTGTCTTATCTTTTTGGCATTCATCTTTGTTCCAGCTGGATCAGATTGGCCTTTACAAATGTGTTTTATAAACAGGCAAGGTCTGTTTTCATCTGCATACATGTGCATTAGAACAGGTATTTTAGAGTGGTTCAAGTCTTGTTGCTCTGGCATTCTCAATTAGTGAGAGCCTACAATTTTTAAAAAGCATGCTGAACCCGTTCACAATGTAATGATACCATCATGAAAACTTAATATTTTAAACTTAGTACTAATGACCTATAAGACCATGAGATAACAGGAGCAGAATTAGGCAATTTAGCCCATCGAGTCTGCTCTGCCATTCAATCATGGCTGATATGTTTCTCAACCACGTTCTCCTGCCTTCTCCCTGTAACCTTTGATCCCCTTACTAATCAAGAGCCCATTTATTGCTGTCTTAAATACACTCAATGACTTGGCCTCCACAGCCCTCTGACAATGAGTTCCACACGTTAACTATGCTCTGGCTGAGAAACACCTTCTCCATGACACTCTATCCAAGCCCTTCACTATTCTGTAAATTTCAGTGAGTTCCCCCTCATCCTCCCAAACTCCAAGCATAGACCCAGATTCCTCCATTGCTCCTCATATGACAAGACCTTCATCCGCAGGATAGTACCTGTAAAATTCCTCAGTACCCTCTCCAATGCCAGAACATCTTTCCTATTGATACAGAGCACAAAACTGCTCACCATTATTAAAACGTAGTCTGACCAGAGCCTTGTACAGCGTCAGCAGTACATCTCTGCATTTGTATTCTAGCCCTGTTGAAATAAATGCCAACATTGCACTTGCTTTCCTAATCACCAAATGAACCCGCATGTTAACCATGAGAATCCTGAACTAGGATTCCGAAGTCCCTTTCTGTTTCAGATTTCCAAAGCCTTTGCCCATTTAGAAAATAGACTGTACATGTATTCTTCCTACCAACGTGTATAACCTCACGTGCTCTCACATTTTGTATTCCAACTGCCACTTATTTGCCCACTCACCTAGCCTGTCCAAATCCTTCTGCTCTTCCCTGCTTTCTCAACACAATTTATCTCTCCACCAATCTTTGTCTTGTCTATAAACTTAGCAACAATGCCCTCAGTTCCTTCATCCAGATCATTAATGTATAACATGAATAGTTCTGGCCCCAACACTGATCCCTGTGAAACTCCACTAATCACCAGCTGCCATCGTGAAAGCGACCCCTTTATCTCTACTCTCTGCCTTCTGCCAGTCAGCCACACCTCTCTTTATGCCAGAACATTGCCCCTAGCACTGTGCGACTCCTTGGCAGTCCAAATAGATCATATCCACTAGTTCTCCTTTGTTTAACTTGTTCGTTACCTCCGCAAAGAATTCTAACAGATTTGTCAGGCATGACGTCCCCTTGATGAAGCCATGCAGACTGCGCCCTATTTTACCATGGACTTCCAAGTACTCTGCAATCTCATCCTTAATAATGGACTCTCAAATCTTGCCTTCTGAGTTCAGGCTAACCGGCCTAATGGTTTCCTGACGTCTGCCTCCTTCCCTCCCTCTCTTCTCAAACAGGTGTGTTACGTTAGCCATTTTCCAGTGCTGTGGGATTTTTCCTGACTTCTCTGATTTCTGAAAGATCACTACCAAAGCCTGTCCAATCTCCTCAGCTATCTCCTTCAGACCTTTTGAGGTATTGTCTGATCTGGGCGATGTATTTGCCTTCAGATCTTCCAGCTTCCCCAATACCTTCTCAGTGATTGCCACTATACTCAACTTTTCCCTCTGACTGTCTTGATGTTTTGGTATGTTGCTGGTGTCTTCCACTGTGAAAACTGATGCAAAGTTCCCTCACCATTTCTTTGTTCTCTATTACTACTTCTCCAGCCTCATTTTCCAGCGATCTAATGTTCACTGTCATCTCTCTCTCTCTCTCTCTCTCTCTCTCTCTCTCTCTCTCTCTCTCTTACATATTAGTTGCCTTAAAAAAAAGTTTTGCAGTCTTCTTTTGTATTAGTAGCTAGCTTACTCTCTCATTTCATCATCTCCCTGCTTATTGCTGTTTTAGTTATCCTCTGTTCCCAATCTTTTGGCTTCCCAGATTGTATTCTTTTTATTTTGCTTTTATCCTGTCCCTGAATTCCCTTTGTCAGCCATGGTTGCCTTAATATATTTCTTCTTCCCTAGGGTGAATCATTGCTGTGCCTGTGGAATCATCCCTGGAAAACCATGTCATTGCTGTGCCATTGTATTCCTTGCTAGGTTTCCCTTCCAATCAACTCTGGCCAGCTCCTCCCTCACGTCTTTGTAGTTACCTTTTATTCATTGCAATACTGTTACATCTGATTCAATTTTCTCAAACTGCGGGATGAATTCTATCATACAATAAGAGTTGGTCCCTAGGAGTTCCTTCGCCTTCAGCTCCCTAATCAAATCTGCCTCATTCATCTGCTGAATCCAGAATTGTCAGTTCCTTAGCAGGCTCTACCACAAGCTGCTCCAAAAGACCCATCTTGTAAACATTCCATGAATTCCTTTTCCTGAATTCCAATACCAACTCGATCTTCCCAATCCACATGCATATTGAAGTCCCCCGTGATTATTGTATTTATGCCTTTTCTGTCTCCTGATTTATTTTCTTCCCCACTACATCTCGCTTTCGCACACATACCCCTACTGTAGTTAAAAGCCCCATCCACAGCCCAAGTATGGAAGTCATAAGGACCCTGGTCCTAGTATAATTCAGATGGAGCCCATCCCATCAGAACAACTCCCCACTTTCCTAGTACTGATGTCAATGTCCCATGAATATGAACCTGTTTCTCCCAGACCAATCTTTGAGCCAGGCGTTTACCTCCATTAATCTTGCTGACCCTGTGCCAGTTTGCTAGTAGCTAAGGTAATAATCCTGGAATTATTATCTTTTTGGCTCTGCTTTATAATTTAGCCCCTAGCTGCTCGTGTTTCCTCAGCAGAATCTCTTTCCTCTTTGTACTTAGATTTTTTACTATGTGAATCATGACAACTGGATCTTTCCACTCCCATCCAAGTTCCTTTACATGAGATATCCTGAACCCAGGTACCAGACAAGCAACAAAGCCTTCAGGACTTGATCCTGCCAACAGAACAGTATCTGTTCCCCTGACTCTATTATCCTTGATTACAACTACCTCTCTATTTTCTCCCCCCTCTTGAATGTTTCCCAGTATCATGTGGCTATTGTCAGTTTGTTCATCCTCCCTACAGCCCACACTTTCATCCCCACAGGGAACAAGAATCTCAAACCTGTTAGATAAGCTCAAGGGCTGAGGCTCCTTCATGACGTCCTGGGTCCCCATACTTGCCTTACTTGTAGTCACACCACCCTGTCCCTGACCAGTGACTGCATCCTGAAAAAGTGTCCAGGTAACTCTCCCTCTCCATGATGTGTCAGAGTTTGACGCTCAGACTCCAGTTCATCAACTGTGAGCTAGCGTTCCTCAAACAATCAACACTTGCTGCAGATGTGTCACTAGGAACTGCAATGGGGCCCACATCATGCAGGTACAACACATTGCCTGGTCTGGTGTCTCTACTTTAATTACTTAGTTTTAAATTTGATTTTCAAAAGTTTCATGGTGGTCAGTAAATAGTGTCTCTATTAACCTTCAATCTGAAAGTAACCTATAGTATAGTCAAGTTGGTAGTGATCACCAATGAACTTGCTGCTCATTAATGGTTAATGATAACTGCTTCTGGTTTTGGGATGCTGCAAGACCCGCTATATGTATCTAACCTTTTCTGTTTTTGTTCAACATTCACGTTACTGCAGTGCTTTGCTTTTGTTAAATAAAATCAAATCATTTGGGACAAGTTCTTTACGTGTTGTCTTCAGCATTAGTTTCATGCATGTTGAATTTACTTCAAATGTGATCAGTTTCAATGACTATCTGTTTCTCTGCCATGGATATTGGATTAGACATCTAGAACAGGACAGGATTAATGGCATTATGTTGATTTGTGTGTTGTCTTTTTCAGGGTGGAATAGTCATTGTTATTTTATTGTTCAATTAAAAATAGATACTTATACCATAATTAAAATTGTAATCAGTGTAGAAGATTGCAATATTCTGGTCTTAGTAGAAGTTAATGTTTCGTGTCTAGAATTACCGTGCAGAACCTTTAGCTATGTTGTAATGACTAGTGCGACATTAGAATGTTGAGTAATTGGAAGTGTTGGGCTTTTATAATTTTAATAGTTTAGCAGTTTTCTTTCAATGAGATTACATTTTCATATTGTTAGCTCAGTTTATATGGGGTATGTGTGTTATTTTATTTCAAAAAACACTTTAGTGGGTCAGGGTAAATTTGATCAGCGAATAGTGACTTTGAATCTCTGATGCAATCTTCTGTCCCAGTGTTTCTGATAAGACTTCCTTTCTTTTTCTGCTGAGGATTCCTACTCTAGATGGTTGTTGGGGTCCTTGCTGTGTCTATATGGGCTTCTGCTCTCACCCTTGCCTTTCCCTCCCAAACTATAAAAGGTTCCCTTCATTCTCATCTGCCACCCCTCTATTCAATGAGACCTTACCTTCTGTCATTTTTGTCCAGTAAAGGAAATTGCACCGTCTCTCTTCCAGCATTCTGAAGAGACCACTCAGTTTGTGACACTCTGTTGCAATCTTTGGTCACCCTAAACATCCGTTCCTGACCCTGCAACAGTTTTTCATGGAAATTGAGGGGTGCAACACCTCTTTCTGTATTTTCTCCCTTCTCACCATCCAGAGTCTTAAACCCCCACCCCCACCCCAAAATAAAACAACAATTTAACTTCTTTCATTTTAGTATACTGTTTATGATGTGGTCTCTGCATTGGAGACACTAAACTTAAACTGGGTAATTACTTTGCTAAGTACCTCAATGATGCTCACTGCAAGGTCAAGGAACATCTGTTATCTTTTGGTCTTCTTGAGCCACCCTCCCTTTTGCTAGCTTAAATGTTCTTGTGTTTCTTTTTGTCTTCAGTTCTGATGAAATGTCATCGACCTGAAACATTAACTGTGCTTCTCTGCATGGATGTTGCCTAAATTGTTGAGTATTTCCATCATTTTTGGTTTTATTTCAAATTTCCATCATCTGCAGTTTTTTACATTTGCAACTTATAACCTGTGTGAGGCTTTTCTGCCTTATGTCCATTTAAAATATCCTTGTCAAGCCTTTTAAGGAAGGGAGAGTGATGTGCAGAAGTTTGTGCTTGCATCTTTTACTGGTGCCCATGATAAGATTTCAAGCACCTGTATTTGATGCATCACCCTCTGTCATTTTGAACCGTTTAAGCCTGATTTCATTGACAAACACATCTTCCCCTATCTTCCCTCTTCAGCGTTTCAAAGGAAGTGTTCCTCCATAAGGCTTTGTTCCACTGTTCAGTCACTCCTGACATCTCCTTCCTTTCCTGCAGCACCTTTCCCTGCAAGAGCATAAGATGAAGCTGCTGTTGTCGGCTTCTCCCGTGTCACCACTCAAGGCCCCAAATACATTTTCAAAGTGAAACAATGCTTACTTGTATTATTTTAATTTAGTCTACTGTATTCATCCCATTTTCCATTCTCCTGGCTTACTAACTCTTTTCCAAAGCATAAGATGGAGATGTAAGGTCGTTGACCTTAAGATTTGCCAATAGCAAGTCAGTCATTATTCCAACATAAATGTGAGTTGTGCATGGAGCCCTTCAGGATCCCCACTGAAGCAGACTCTGAAGGAATTGCCTGGGAAATTGATAATTCCACTATGAATTTCTTTGTACTATAACACTAAAAAAGTCTCTATTTAAATCAGAGGGTGGTGAATCTCTGATTTAAACTCTCAAACTTTCTCTCTCATGCTCTTGCTCTTTGTCTAATGTGTGAATTGAATGCTCTGGATTATGATCACTTAGCTCATAGAGTCATAGAGAGAGAGAGAGAGAGAGAAAGAGACATTACAGAAACAGACCCTTTGGTCCAACTCGCCCAGGCTCACCAGATATCCTAAATAAATCTAGTCCCATTTGCCAGCATTTTGCACATATCCCTCTAAACGTTTCCTATTCATTTGCCTGTCCATATCTCTTTTAGATGTTGTAATTCTACCAGCTTCCACAACTACTTCTGGCAGCTCATTCCATACGTACACCACCCCCTGCATGAAAAGGTTGCCCTTTAGGTCCCTTTTAAATCTTTCCCCTCTCACCTTTAAATCCATGACCTCTAGTTTTGGAATCCCCCACCCCAGGGAAAAGATCTTGTCTGTTTACCCTATTCATGCCCCTTAAGATTTTATAAACTTCTATAAGGTCACCCCTCAGCGTCTTGATGCTCTGGGGAAAATAGCCTCAGCCTATTCAGCTTCTCCCTATAGCTCAAACCCTGCAACCCTGGCAACATCCTTGTAAATCTTTTCCGAACCCTTTCAAGTTTCACAACATCCTTTCTATAGCAGGGAGACCAGAATTGCATGCAGTATTCCCATAGTGTCTTAAACAATGTCCTGTATGACTTCCTAACTCCTTTACTTAATGCCCTGACCAATGAAGACAGGCGTACCAAATGCTGCCTTCACTATCCTATCTACCTACGACTCCACTTCCAAGGAACTATGAACCTGCACTCAAAGGTCTCTTTGTTCAGTAACACTCCCCAGGACCTTACTACTAAAAGTCCTGCCCTGATATGCCTTTCCAAAATGCAGCACCTCACATATACCTAAATTAAACTCCACCTGCTAACTCCTTGGCCCATTGGCCCATCTGATCAAGATCTCATTGAAGATTATCTTAGAGTACAATGCCCACTACACCTCTAATTTTGATGTCATCTGCAAACTTACTAATCATACTGTCTATGTTTACATGCAAATCATTTATATAAATGGCAATGGTAAATGGGGAGGCGATGGCCTGGTGGTATTAACACTGGACTATTAATCCAGAGATCAGACAACATTCTGGGGACCCGGGTTCGAATCCCACCACGGCAGATGATGGAATTTAAATTCAATAAAATATCTGGAATTAAAAATCTAATGATGACCGTGAATCCATTGTTGATTGTAAGGAAAAACCCATCTGGTTCACTAATGACCTTTAGGGAAAGAAACTGCCATCCTTATCTGGTCTGGCCTACATGTGACTCTAGACCCACAGCAATGTGGTTGACTCTGAACAGCCCACTGGGCAATTAGGGATGGACAATAAATGCTGCCTGGCCAGCGATGCCCTCATCCCGTGAATGAATAAAGAAAAAGAAGGGCCACTGGTCACAGGCCTCCAGTTTGAAAAACAACCCTCTGCCACCACCCTCTGTCTTCTACCATCGAGCCAGTTCTCTCTCTATTTGTTACTACTTCAAAAAACTTAATCAAGTTAGTGAGACATGACTCCCTGCACATAAAGCCATGTTGATTATCCCTAATCGGACCTTGTCTTTCCAAATACATGTAAATCCTGTCCCTCAGGATTGCCCACCACTGTCGGGCTCACCAGTCTATAGTTCCCTGGCTTTTCCTTACCACCTCTCTTAAATAGTGGCACCACTTTGGCCAGCCTCCAGTCTTCTGGCACCTTACCTGTAGCTCAGCAAGGGGTCAGCAATCACTTTCCTAGCTTCCCACAGAGTTCTAGGGTACACCTGATCAGGTCACTTTCAATTTTTAAAAATATTGTAGTATTGTAGTCTTTTAATGTAACAAAGCACATTGCAGGTGAGAAAAATAATCTGGCTAAAGAGTGAGAGGACAAAGATTTTACGCATTGATTGAAGGCAAAATCAAAAGGATTACAGCCTATTATGGAATCTTGAAAGAATGGGGTGTAAGTGGTATCAACATGGAATTGAGAGAAAGCATTACAGCAAATGGAGGTTCAAAGGTTGTGTTCTTGAAGATGAGGGAAGAAGATACAAAAAAGACCAGATTTTTAAAGAATGAAAAGCATGTTTTGAGAAATAAGACTGAAGCAGACATGAAGGCATCTGCAGTTTGTTTTTATAAGAATGGTGAAACCTTATTTATGAGGTTAGAGGTTTTGTTGAGGCTAAACCAAAAATGTCAAGTTTTGGTTAATGTATAGCTCATGAAGAGTTAATGTGGAGAATCTGGAGGACATTGTTGTGACACTGGAAGGATTGGAAAATGTATGTAGCGCTATTAAAATTGAACAGCTGTTTGATGCAGAGTCATTGTAGACCAGGAGTGCTGAATGATCGCGGCTTGGTGGAAGAAACAAGCAACTGAGATTTACATGATTAGTCATTTGGTAGGTCAAAACTTGAGTAATGCTGAAAAAGATGTTTTTGTGAAGCTTTTTATTTTGCAGTCATCAGGGCATTTTGCAAGAATACACTTTCAAGGAGAAAACCAACGTTTATTATTGTGCGAGAGGAGCGTATGGACTGGTTAGTGAGCGGAGTGTTGATTGGTCACACATTGCCATGGAGAATACCCATATATGCACAAGTACATCCCTTCAGTTCTTCACAACAAAAGACACTGACCGTACCCAACTAGCCCATTCTTGCAGATCTTATATCAGTGTCTAATATTAGATGCAATACTGCAATTGGACAATGTTTGCTGGATAAATCTTGAATATGCAAGGAATTGTGTTCATAACCAGTGTACTGGAAGCTGCGTATATTAATTCACAGGGCCTTGGTCTTTGCAGGCAGAAATATATACATCAGAGATAGTAAGAACTGCAGATGCTAGAGTCGGAGATAACAGTGTGGAGCTGGAGGAATACCACAGGCCAGGTGGCATCAGAGGAGCAGGAAAGTTGACGTTTCAGGGCGGGACCCTTCTTCAGAAATATATACATGCCTTGTCGGTTTCAACGCAACAGAATAAGTGACAGCCATTGGATGGTTTACTTGGCAATGCTGTCCAATCAGTCAAGAATTTTTTTAATGTCCTAGTTCAAACATATTATGACACACTTCTTAAGCAGGGGGGCTTGAACCCAGGCCTTCTGGCCCAGGCACAGGGACACTACCATTGTGCTATAACAACCCTGTACCAATCAATGAACTTACCTGGTTTAAAATTTAAACAAAGCTTGGCTCTTAACAGTTAACTGACATTTTTCATGACAGCTCCTTGACCAATCAGTCCACTTGCCAACCAATCAGGACTCTCCTCCAATGTAGTATCCATGTTTGCTTTCCCCTTGAATTTGTATTCTTGTGTATTGACCTGATGAGTATGGGGCATGGCTGTGTAGCAGGTTGGATGACCGAAAGCTATTTAAGGAAGTATTGGAATAATCAAACCTTGAGATAACTTAAGAAATGAGTAAAGATTTCTGCTGTGGTAACTGAGATAGTGTTGGGGTAAGGTGATGTTGTAAAAGTGGCAAGGCCAAGATTTATTCCCTAGTAAAACTGGAATCAATAGGAATCGAGGGGCAAACTTTCAGCTGGTTGGAGTCATACCCGGTAGATAAGATGGTTGTGGTTGTTGGAAGTCAGTCATCTCAACTTCAAGACAATTGAGTCCCTCAGGGTAGAGACCTAGTGCCAACCATCTTCAGCTGCTTCATCAATGATCTTCTCTCCATCGTAAGGTCAGAAGGGAGATGTTTGATGATCGCTCGATACCCGGCACAATTTGCGACGACTCAAACTGAAGTAGTCCATGTTCAAATGCGGCAAGATCCAGTCTTGGACTGAAAAGTGACAAATTACATTCGCGCTGCACAAACGCCAGGCCATGACCATTTCCGATAAGAGACAATCCAACCACTGCTCTCAATGGTGTTGCCATCACCGAATCCACCACTATCAACATCCTAGAGGTGACCATTGACCAGAAACTCACCTGGGCTAACTGAATAGGTACAACGGTGACGAGCAATAGTGACATTGGCCTTCTGTCAGTGGTTGCACCCGCTGCTCCTGATGTGGCCTCCTTTACATCAGTGAGACCAAGCGGAGGCTCAGAGACCGCTTTGTAGAGCACCTGCGCTCTGTTCGTGACAAATGACAACACCTTCCATTCGCGAGCCATTTCAACTGTCCCTCCCTCTCCCTAGGTGAAATGCCCATCCTGGGCCACCTCTAGTGTCACAATGACGCCACTTGGAAACTGGAGGAACAGCACCTCATTCTGCTTCGGGAGCCTACAGCCCAATGGCCTAAATGTGGACTTTACCAGTTTCAAAATCTCCCCACACCTGGCCTTATCCCATGATCAACTCTCCTTCTCATCCCCGCCTCCTTGACCTGACACAACCTACCCATCTTCTCTCCCACCTATCTGCTCCTCCCATCTCACTGACCTATCAACATCCCACCTATTGTCCCCACCTCCATCCCTCATCTCTCTATTTCTGAACTCCCTTCCCCATCCCTGAAGAAGGGTCCTGACCCGAAATGTCAACTTTCCTTCTCCTCTGATGCTGCCTGGTCTGCTGTGCTCCGCCAGCTCCACACCTTCCCAACCCATGACCACTTTCATCTGGAAGGACAGGGGCAGCAGATATATGGGAACACCACTGCCTGCATGTTTCCCCCCAATCCACTCACCATCCTAACTTGGAAACACATCGCCAATCCTTCACTGTTGCTGGAGTTCCGTCTATAACAGCATGTGAGTCTGTTAAAAGTATGTGAACTGCAGCGATTCAAGAAGGTGGCTCACCACAACCACCACTACCTCCTCGGCGAGAACTAGGGACAGGCAATAAGTGCTGGCCCAGCCAGCGATACCCATGCCCCATGAGTGAATTAAGAAAATCTCCCATGGTAGACCATAATCTTAAACTGCTGCTATCTATGTGGTGAGGGTGCTTCAGAATGCTGTTAGATAGCTCTTGCATTTTCATTTATTGATGATGAAAGAATGGCAAAACATATTCAGGCCATGTGATGTGTGATTTGGAAGTAGTCAGATTTTCATGTACTGGCACCCCTTGTCCTTTTTAGCTGTCAAGATTGTGGTTTAGGAGGTCCTGTCAGAGCTGTTTTAATGAGTTTCTGCAGTGCATCCATTGAACAGTTTGCACCGTAGCCAAATTGTTTTAACCTTGTGCTTGAAAGACCAGTCAAGTTGTTCCCGTTGTGGCCTCCTCTACATCGGCGAAACCAAGCGGAGGCTTGGGAACCGCTTTGCAGAACACCTACGCTGGGTTCGTACTAAACAACTGGACCTCCCAGTTGCGAATCATTTCAACTCCCCCTCCCATTCCTCAAACGACGTGTCCATCCTGGGCCTCCTGCAGTGCCACAACGATGCCACCCGAAGGTTGCAGGAACAGCACCTCATATTCCGCTTGGGAACCCTGCAGCCCAATGGTATCAATGTGGACTTAACAAGCTTCAAAATCTCCCCTCCCCCTACCGCATCCCAAACCCAGCCCAGCTTGTCCCCGCCTCCCTAACCTGTTCTTCCTCCCAGCTATCGCCTCCTCCCACCTCAAGCCCCACCCCCATCTCCTACCTACTAACCTCATCCTGCCCCCTTGACCTGTCCGTCCTCCCTAACTCCCCACCTACACTCACCTTTACTGGCTCCATCCCCACCTCTTTGACCTGTCTGTCTCCTCTCCACCTATCTTTTCCTCTATCCATCTTCTATCCGCCTCTCCCTCTCTCTCTATTTATTTCAGAACCCGCTTCCCCTCCCCCATTTCTGAAGAAGGGTCTAGGCCCAAAACGTCAGCCTTCCTGCTCCTCTTGCTTTCAGTTGTTTCAGCGGCGGGAGTCCGGGAGGAAGCGCGAGGGCAGCTTGGGAAGGTAAGCTTTTCAGTTATAAAAGTCTTACCTCGCGTGACTCCATTTTTGGAGTAAGTGAGGTAATATATTTGGGCGGTTGCTTTACCCGAAACACTACCTAGGTAGTGTCTCCCACCCATCCTCCTCTAACCAAAAAAAAGGTTCTGAGCGCTGATTTGGTAAGGCTACTAGTATTTTTTTTAAATTTGTCTGTTTGGGAATTCAGAACCGTGGGAATGGATGTTAGGGCAGTTGTATGCTCCTCCTGTAGAATGTGGGAGGTAAGGGTCACCAGTAGTGTCCCCACTGACTTCATCTGCGGGAAGTGCACCCAACTCCAGCTCCTCGGAAACCGTGTTAGGGAACTGGAGCTGGAGCTGGATGTACTTCGGATCATTCGGGAGGCTGAGGGGGTAATTGAGAGGAGTTACGGGGAGGTAGTCACACCTCAGGTACAGGAAAAAAGTAGATGGGTTACAGTCAGGGGACGGAAAGGGAACAGGCAGACAGTGCAGGGACCCCCTTGGGCCATTCCCCTCAAAAACAAGTACACCGTTTGGGATACTGTGGGGGGGGGGGGGACGACTTACCAGGGGTAAGCCATGGGGTACAGGTCTCTGGCACAGACTCTGTCCCTGTTGCTCAGAAGGGAAGGGGGGAGAGGAGGAGAGCATTAGTCATTGGGGACTCCATAGTTAGGGGGACAGATAGGAGATTCTGTGGGAACGAGAGAGACTCGCAGTTGGTGTGTTGCCTCCCAGGTGCCAGGGTCCGTGATGTCTCGGATCGTGTTTTCGGGATCCTTAAGGGGGAGGGGGAGCAGCCCCAAGTCGTGGTCCACATAGGCACCAATGACATAGGTAGGAAAAGGGATGGGGACGTAAGGCAGAAATTCAAGGAGCTAGGGTGGAAGCTTAGAGCTAGAACAAACAGAGTTGTTATCTCTGGTTTGTTACCCGTGCCACGTGCTAGCGAGGCGAGGAATAGGGAGAGAGAGCAGTTGAACACGTGGCTACAGGGATGGTGCAGGAGGGAGGGATTCAGATACCTGGATAATTGGGGCTCATTCTGGGGTAGGTGGGACCTCTACAAACAGGATGGTCTACACCTGAACCAGAGGGGTACCAATATCCTGGGGGGGAAATTTGCTAATGCTCTTCGGGAGGGTTTAAACTAATTCAACAGGGGGGTGGGAACCTGAATTGTAGTTCCAGTGTACAGGAGGTTGTGAGTAGCGAGGTCATAAATAAGGTTTCAACCCTACCGCAGGAGTGTACCAGCAGGCAGGAAAGTGGTTTGAAGTGTGTCTACTTCAATGCCAGGAGCATCCGGAATAAGGTGGGTGAACTTGCAGCATGGGTTGGTACCTGGGACTTCGATGTTGTGGCCATTTCGGAGACGTGGATAGAGCAGGGACAGGAATGGTTGTTGCAGGTTCCGGGGTTTAGATGTTTCAATAAGATCAGGGAAGGTGGTAAAAGAGGGGGAGGTGTGGCATTGTTAGTCAAGGACAGTATTACGGTGGCAGAAAGGACGTTTGATGACAACTCGTCTACTGAGGTAGTATGGGCTGAGGTTAGAACCAGGAAAGGAGAGGTCACCCTGTTGGGAGTTTTCTATAGGCCTCCGAAAAGTTCCAGAGATGGAGAGGAAAAGATTGCAAAGATGGTTCTGGATAGGAGCGAAAGTAACAGGGTAGTTGTTATGGGGGACTTTAACTTTCCAAATATTGACTGGAAACGCTATAGTTCGAGTACTTCAGATGGGTCAGTTTTTGTCCAATGTGTGCAGGAGGGTTTCCTGACACAGTATGTAGATAGGCCAACAAGAGGCGAGGCCACGTTGGATTTGGTACTGGGTAATGAACCAGGCCAGGTGTTAGATTTGGAGGTAGGAGAGCACTTTGGTGATAGTGACCACAATTCGGTTACGTTTACTTTAGCGATGGAAAGGGATCGGTATATAAAGCAGGGCAAGAGTTATAGCTGGGGGAAAGGCAATTATGAGGCAAGATTTAGGATGCATAGGATGGAGAAGGAAACTGCAGGGGCTGGGCACAATTGAAATGTGGAGCTTGTTCAAGGAACAGCTACTGCGTGTCCTTGAGAAGTATGTACCTGTCAGGCAGGGAGGAAGTGGTCGAGCGAGGGAACCGTGGTTTACTAAAGAAGTTGAATCTCTTGTCAAGAGGAAGAAGGAGGCTTATGTAGAGATGAGGCGTGAAGGCTCAGTGAGGGTGCTTGAGAGTTACAAGTTAGCCAGGAAGGACCTAAAGAGAGAGCTAAGAAGAGCCAGGAGGGGACATGAGAAGTCTTTAGCAGGTAGGATCAAGGAAAACCCTAAAGCTTTCTATAGGCATGTCAGGAATAAAAGAATGACTGGAGTAAGATTAAGGCCAGTCAAGGACAGTAGTGGGAAGTTGTGCGTGGAGTCCGAAGAGATAGGAGAGGTGCTAAATGAATATTTTTCGTCAGTATTCACACAGGAAAAAGACAATGTAGTCGAGGAGAATACTGAGATAC
This sequence comes from Rhincodon typus, assembly GCF_021869965.1. Lineage (NCBI taxonomy): Eukaryota > Metazoa > Chordata > Chondrichthyes > Orectolobiformes > Rhincodontidae > Rhincodon > Rhincodon typus. Next base: position 107,985,406 of record NC_063332.1, read on the forward strand.
AGTCTATTAGACTAGACGGGATTGAGGTTCATAAGGAGGAGGTGTCAGCAATTCTGGAAGGTGTGAAAATAGATAAGTCCCCTGGGCCGGATGGGATTTATCCTAGGATTCTCTGGGACGCTAGAGAGGAGATTGCAGAGCCTTTGGCTTTGATCTTTGTCGTCATTGTCTTCAGGAATAGTGCCAGAAGACTGGAGACTAGCAAATGTTGTCCCCTTGTTCAAGAAGGGGAGTAGAGACAACCCTGGTAATTATAGACCAGTGAGCCTTACTTTGGTTGTAGGTAAAATTGTTGGAAAGGATTATAAGAGATAGGATTTATAATCATCTAGAAAGGAATAATTTGATTAGGGATAGTCAACACGGTTTTGTGAAGGGTAGGTCGTGCCTCACAAACCTTATTGAGTTCTTCGAGAAGGTGACCAAACAGGTGGATGAGGGTAAAGCGGTTGATGTGGTGTACTTGGAATTCAGTAAAGCGTTTGATAAGGTTCCCATGGTAGGCTATTGCAGAAAATACGGAGGCATGGGATTGAGGGTGATTTAGTGGTTTGGATCAGAAATTGGCTAGCTGTAAGAAGACAGAGGGTGGTGGTTGATGGGAAATGTTCATCCTGGAGTTCAGTTACTAGTGGTGTACCTCAAGGATCTGTTTTGGGGCCACTGCTGTTTGTCATTTTTACAAATGACCTGGATGAGGGCGTAGAAGGATGGGTTAGTAAATTTGCGG
>NC_063332.1:107986608-108020166 GCF_021869965.1 Rhincodon typus
TGTTCTATGTTCTATGTTCTATGTTCTATGTTCTATGTTCTATGTTCGCTTGGCCTGCTGTGTTCATCCAGCTCTACATCTTGTTATCTCAGATTCTCTGGCATCTGCAGTTCCTACTGTCTCTGAAGCATACCACTTTGTTCTTCAGTCTTTTGTTCATCAATAGGATGCGTGTATTCCAACACATTCCTGACTTGTGCATTGATATCGCAGAAGAAATTTTAGTGAGCATAAAAGTGAATCACTAGCTGTAAAATACCAAGCCCAGGTCCACCCCAAGCGAGGTATAGTTTTGGAGTTATAAGCTTCAAGGCAGCAGTGACTGCCAGGGAGTTCTGCCACCCTCCTTGGCTTGCAGATCTTTTTGTCCCATTATACTTCTCAGTGTCAATTACAAGTTGTGACAATTTTTAAGTCTCAAAGTCTGGTTGCAATGAGAAGTTTTGGAAGCACTAATCTATAACTGTTCCAGTAGCTATGGCATTCATATAACTGGTCCAACTGAGTTGTTGATCGATAATAATCCCAAAGATATTGTTGATAAGAGACTTGATTATTGCAATGCCTTTAAATGTCAAGGGAAAGTGTTAATTCTTTCCTTTCTCTTGTTGAGGATGGTTGTTTTATCACATTTATCTAGAAGAAATGTTACTTTTTCACTTATCAGTTCAAAGCTGAACACTACTTAGGCTTGTTGCAAATTGAATTGAAGTGCTTTACTGTCTCAGGAATTACAAATGGTATTGTGTAGTATTCAACCTTCAGCACAGCCCCACTTTCTCCTTGAAATGGAGTTGGAATGATGGTCGTTGATGAGATAGCTGAAGATAATTAGACTTGGATCATAGTTTCGGGACAAAGCTGCATGAGTTCCACTGGGCAAAGATAGTTATCCTGTGCTGTACAAGAGACTTCCTTTGTTCTAGAAATTAGTCCAGCTGGTTACTTCCTATTGACTTTTCCTACTTTACTTGGGCTCTTCAGTGCTAAATTTTATTATAAGCTGCCTTGCTGTCATGGAGAGTGAACCTCATCTCTGGAAGTCCATTCTTTTGCCCAGGCATTAAGGAGTTTTGGACTTGGATGATCTCGTCACAGCTTATATTTAGCATTGGTGGGCAAATTATGCAAGTGCCTATTAGCACTGATTTTAAAAAAAAAAATCATTTAATGTGGGCATTGTTGGTTTTGCCAGCATTTAATGTCTATCTCTAATTACCCTTGAGAAAGTGTCCATCTCAAACTAAAGGTGGTGGTGAGTTGCCTCATTTTGCTGAAACCCATAGGATACAGAAAGACTGACAGTGCTGTCATGAAGCAAACTTCATGCCTTTGACCCAACCACATAGAAGGAATGGTGGTTTAATTTTAAATTAGGATGGTGTTCAGTTTGAAGAGCTTGAGATGATATGATTTCCATGCATCTGCTGCTCTTGTCCTTCTAGGTCTCGAGATGACAGGTTTGGAAGATGTCATCAAAATGGCCTTGCTGAGTTGGTGTAGTGCAGCTTGTAGATGGTACACACGGCTGCCACTGTGCTTTGGTGCTGGAGGGAATGATTGTTGAAGATGAAGGATGGAACATCAATCAAGAGGGCTGCTTTGTTTTGGATGGTGTCGAGCTTCTGGAGTGTAGTTGGAGCTGCACATATCCAGGCAAGTCATTTTCCATCACACTCCTGACTTGTGCCTTGTAGATATTGTCAGGCTTTGAGGAGTCAGGAGGTGGGTTATTCCCTGCAGATTTCCCAACCACTAATCATTCCTTGCAGTCCTAGTCATTATACGGCTGGTCCAGTGCAGATTCTGATGAATAGTAACTCTCAGGAGGTTGATGATGGAGGATTCTGTGATGATAATACCATTGAATATCAAGGTAACAAGTTAGATTATGTCATTTTGGAAAGAGATGCCTTCGTCACATTACTGATAAATAAGAGTAGGCTAGTCTTGTAATTGGCTTGTATGATTTGTCCAGCTTTGTATGGATAGGACTTAACGGGAAATTTTCTGCATTTTGAGGTGGACGTCTGTTTTGAAGCAGTAGTGAAGCAATGTGGACTTGTGCATGGCTAGTAGTGGAGTATGACAGCTAGGAAATTGAGATCCTGAGCCTTCCTGTACTATAAATGCATTCAGTGTTTTATTGATGTGATTAGAAACAAAAATTAAATTGACTTTCAAGAAACATTGTAATAGCTGAGGTTTATAAATTTATAATTTGGGACTGCTTTTAACTCAGGGTAGAATGAAGGAAGTATTTGACCTGTTTGTCTGCCTGGCAGCAAGCCTAGGTGATTTGATTGTTACAGATGAAATAAGAGGAAGAAGGTGTAAAGTGTTTGTGCTTGGAGATAACGACAGCAACCTGTATGCTAGCAGTCTCCAAAAAGCCTGAAAAGTGTTGAAATTAAACAGTCCATTAGTTCGAAGGCTTATCAGGATAACTCGCCAGCATTTCTTTCTGGATACAAGACTCTTGTGATTCACTTTGCTGAGATGGGCCAATCTAGAGAAAGACATTGTGAAATTGGATTGGAGACTGTTACATTTCCTGCTTCCTGTATGTTTGAAATAATTGCAGTTTAGCATCAATGCTGGAGCTTCATTGAGTGTACTACTTGCTGTGTACCATGTGATTGGTAGGTTGATAGACTGCTCCATTGTTACTTAGCACATGACTGCAATCAGCTATAAAGTGTGGCAGCTGGGCATATTCATGTCAATTCGTTAGAGTCATAGAGTAATACAGCATGGAAACTGGCCTTTCGGCCCAAAGTGGTCCATGCTGACCATGGTGTCCACCTCAGCTAGTTCCAATTGCCCGCATTCGGTCCATATCCCTCTATCCCTCTAAACCCTTCTCATCCACGTACCTATCCAAATGTTTATTAAATGTTGCTATTGTACCTGCCTCAACCACTTTCTCCGGCATCCCATTTCCTTGTTAAACCTATGCCTTCTAGTTTTCAGTTCCCCATCCCTGGGAAGAAAAGTATATGCATTTATCCTATCTATGCCCCTCATGATTTTATACACCTCCGTAAGGTCACCCTCATTCTCCTACGTTCCAAGGAGTAAAGTCCTATCCTGGCCAACCTCTCCCTATAGCTCAGGCCTACTAATCCTGGCAACATTTTCGGAGATCTTCTTTGCACATTTTCCAGTTTAACTATGTCTTTCCTATAACAGCGTGACCAAAACTGTGCATAATATTCAAGTGCAGCCTCACCAAAAATTTATACATCTGTAACGTAACATTCCAACTCCTATACTCAGTGCCTCGATCGATGAAGGCCAGCATGCTAAATGCCACCTTCACCACCTTGTTCACCTGCGACCTTGCTTTCAACGAACTATGTACTTGTGAAACACAGGGACCTAGGAATACAACGCTCTTCAGGATCTTACCATTTACTGTATAAGTCCTTCCCTTGGTTTGACTTTCCAAAATGCAGCACCTCACACTTATCTGTATTGAATGGCATTTGCCAATCCTTGGCCCACTTCTCCATCTGATCAAGATCCCTCTAAGTTTTGATAACCTTCTTCGCCATCAATGATACCTCCTAATTTTGGGTCCTAGGTCTTTATGCATAATGTAATTTAACACTGATTTTCCTAAAATAGAGCTGGATTATCATAGCATAGTCTGCTAGGATCTGGGAGAATAAAAAGCATATAAGAGGCTGAAAATCCTTTTGGTTCACAATGCTGGAATATGGTTGGAAGCTTTTGCATAGATTAAAAAGAGTAAATTGGGTAGATGGACTGGGTTTCAGTTTCTGGGGCACTGGCTGCAGTACTGGGGTAGAAGGCAGCTATTCTGGTGGGACCGATTTAACTTAAACCACGCTGGGAAAAGTGTTCTAGCAAATTGAATAACTAGAGCTGTGGAGACAGCTTTAAACTAATTAGATGGGTGGAGGCTTTGGGAGAGGGGAAATGTAGGCTTACAAAGCAAAAGGATTTGGCAGCATTGCAGGGTAGCTATTTGGATAACGATACCCAGAGAGGGACAGAATCTACAAATGTAGAAAAAAAAAAATAAAGTCAAAGAGAAACAAAATGTTAAAAAAGCAAAGTTAATGGCTGTTGGAGTGAAATAGGTGAATTAAAAGCACAATAGAGATTAATTAGTATAATCTTACAATCATCGCAGAGACATAGTTACAAGAAACACTCCCCTCTAATTGTTTTTTCAGTGCAGATCTCCGAGGTCCGTTCACAACAGTTTCTGAAAGCAGAAAACAGTGCATTAGCACACCAGTCAGTGTACAGGGAGTGTCCCAGTGGCTGTGCAGCCACACAGCTTAAAGGGAACGTGTACAAGGAGATCAAAACTAAGAACTAAGGATTCAGGGGTATGTGACTGTTAAAAAGACAGGTAGAAAGGATAGGTTGGTGAGGTATCTTTGTTAGTACAAGATGGAAGAAGTCTGATAGCAAGGTATGATCTTGGATTGGCAGATGTTGTCATAAGTGGATGTAAATAATAACCAGGGGAAGAAGACATTGGGTGCAATCTGCAGGCCCTCCATCAGTGTCTGCTCTGTTCTGACTATGTCTAACTGCTTCTTGAAAACATTGTGTTTTAGCTCCACCTTTTCCTATGATGAAAATTTTGTGGGCTTGTCACTCTCTGGCTGAAGGATATGTTGTTGATCTGACGAGAGATCAAGCTATTTTGGATCTGGCAACGCATAAGGAGGCAGGTTTAATAAACTGAGTTAACTATTCTCTTGAAAACAGTGACCATAACACGGTAGAATTTAGCACTCAGTTTGTATGCGTTAAACTTAAATACTCATTACAAAAGAGTGAGGGCATAATTAGTTGGAGTGGGCAGGTAAAGGGGTTTAGCAGATAAGGTGGTTAAGGTGCATAGGCGGACGTTTGAGAAAATCGTTCATGGTCAGCAAAAATGAATCCTAGCTAAGGCATAAGGATTCTAGAAATGGGATAAACCAACCATAGCTAACTAGGTAAGTCAAGGAAAGCATCAAATTGAGAGAAAAATGTATAATGTAGAAAAGAGTGATGGTAAGACTGAGGTTTGAGAAAGTTTTACAAGCTGACAAAAGATGACCAAATAGAATTTGGGTGTAAACTAGAGCTTTAAATATATGAAAAGGAGGAGAGATGCCAAAGTGAACATTGCTAAAGAGAATGAGGCTTGGGAAATAATGGGGAACCAGGAAACCAAGAAGGGATTTGTTTGTGTTTTAATGTTTCTTCTGTAGTTTAAAGAATGTTTCCTACAAAAATGCTTGGTCAGAAGAGCTTTTGGTGTTTTTTTTTGAGCAAATATCTTCAAACATGAAAACTTGTCATCCTTTCACGTATTAATTTGAATTTATTTTTGAAAGTTATTTGTCACAATAATGGGATTGTGATAACAGTCAAAGTCTGATTGTAGCCAAGTTAAGAGCTGAATTTTGATTGACCAGTGCAAAAAAGCATTCAGCACTGGTCAGTTGGCCTGCCAATATAATGAAAAGGGTAATACCAGGTAGACAGTTATGCATGTTACAGTGCTGAAGGAACCATTTGTTGTAGAACTGTATCTTCTTGGTACAAGCATTGCTAATATTTCTCCAGAAGGGTATGAATGAATCGTGCCCTAGGACCCCTGATTCATGCAATCTTATTACATTTTGTGCTTTAAACAATTTTCAAAGTTTTTGTTTATATGATTGCTGTACTAAAGACATAATACATCATCTTCAGCAAGAAAACTCTGGTCTGTAGCTGAGTTTTCATTTTTTCCACATTTCTGATGTGTGAGAGTTGTATATGACATTTCTATTTTAATACACTTATTGTAGGTGTAGAAACAACTATTAATGTGGGTTGCTTCACACAAAATAAAGTTGTTGGAAATTTATAAACTTACATTTTTTGAAGTTAATTTTTCAAATTAACAAGAAATGAATAAATCTTTTTAGTATTTACTTTGCTGTATACTGAACTTCATTTTGAGGCAGCCTGCAGTCTTGACAGTTAAATTAAGAAAAATGGAATCAATTTGAGTGTATGATATGGAGGAGCCGGTGTTGGACTGGGGTGGACAAGATCAAAAATCACATGACACCGGGTTGTAGTCCAACAAGTTTATTTGAAGAGATCAGCTTTCGGAGTCACCCCCTTTCTTCAGGTGTCAGCCGAGGAAGTGAATGTTATTTTAACATTTAAGCAGAGTTTTTAAATATTTCATCTGTACCGGACAGCATAAATTTGTGCTGGCAGCAACATTTAAATTAACATGATTAGTTTTAAAGTTATTGTTCAAGGTACATTTACAAAAATGAAAAGTGAAGTCTAAGCCAAAAGAATATAGTGTTTAAAATGCAGTACTAAATGGAGGCCAACCGTAGGATGGGAATGTCTGTATTGTCTCAATTTTGACCTCTCCAGAAGGTATTGATTTATACAGGGATTCTGTGGGATTTGGCTAGGCTCCAATAATACTCAATGCTGTTAAATCTTTAATCAGTTAGAAGGTTTTACTTGATTAATATGTATATGTAAATCCACAAATTCCTTTCAAGTCACTGTCCTGAGAGAACTAAAGGTTTTATCAGTATAAAGAAGAGGTGACACTATAGGTCAGACAACACATGTCGAGTGTGAGGCCTTGTTTGGAATCTGTTCGTGTTTTGGTTTGGAGTCAGACTGCTTTTATTTCTAAAGTAGGAATTTATATAACGCCACATTGTCTGACCTAAAATGTCATCTCTTCTTTACATTGATAAAACCTTTAGTTCTCTCAGGACAGTGACTTGAAAGGAATTCGGGGATTTACGTATACATATTAATCAATTAAAATCTTATAACTGACTAAAGATTTAACAGCATCTTAGGTTTGTTTAATGCATCCTTGTCAATGGTGTGACCCTTTGATCTTTTACTTATAAATTCTGTGTCCGATGCTACCTCTCTCAGTAACACCTGAAGGAGGAGTGAGGCTCTGAAAGCTTGTGTTTTCAAATAAACCTGTTGGACTGTAACCTAGTGTCGTGTGACTTCTGACTTTTCAGTATCATTCAGTAGTATAGGACTTGAGTAGTGTTGCAAAAAGGTACATGTTGTCAAAGTTTTTTTATCTTAGATTTGGCAGGACAATTTGCAAGAATATCAACTTAGAAGTAGGTATCATTTATGCTGCTTGAGAGGAGAGTGCTAATTGGTTGGTAAGTGGGTTCCGATAGAGGTGTTCCAATGGCGAATGCACTAACTAATGATGAGAAATGAACAGTGCATAACTGTCACGAATGCTGTGACCACTCAGAATAAACCTGCCGCGTTTAAAATACTAAACAAAGACTGGAAGTTAGGTATCATTCATCATTAGTTGGTGCATTCTCCTTGGAAATGACTCAACCAGTGTATTCTGTTGATGAAGTTTTTGCGTCAGTTTTTCCCTTTAATTGGTATTCTTGCACATTGCCCTGAAGAGTGCAAGACTGAAAGCGTTGACAAAATCTGCCTTTTTGTTGAACAGTACTTAACTCTCTTCAATGTAATGAATTATTTGGATCATTAATGCATTGGCTAAAAGAATGGTAGGAGCAGATTCGGCAGTACCTTCTCTGTAGGGAATTGAAGATATACTTGAAAAATGGGAAACATACACTGTTAAAATAACTGTATCAAATAGCCATCACATCTTAATGGACTAAATGGTTCCAGTGCTGTATGATTATTTGATCAGAGTTCATGTGGTAAGTATCTAGGAGTGGTAACCTTGGCTTTTCTTTCATTACTCCCTAATACAGATGAATAGAACCTTTTGTAATTCTCTTTCCACCAACCCCCAACCTTATCCGGGAGATCTTCACTATTTTGTTACAGAATCTGAATATATCAGAATGTTACGAGGAAAGCTGAAATCTGGGACTAGGGTGCAGTCTTCAGGCTCTAACTTAAATGATGGAGATTTTTGCATTGTCGAAGGTACCATCCTTAGGATTTTGGTTTTAGGTTTCAGCCTATTTGCTTGTTCTGGTTATTGAGAGGTGCATTTTTTTCAATTTGTTCATGGAATGTGATTGTTGCTATCTAGGTCAGCAGTTATTGTTCATCCCTATTTTCCCTGTGTGCTAATCTTTTCAACTGCTGCATTCTTTGATATATGTGGACTTCTACGTTGCTGTTAAGGCCAAGAGGAGTTTGACCAAGTGAAACTGAAGGAGTAGCAATATATTTTCAAGTCAGGATGGTGAGTGGCTGGATGGGAAACGTGCACTTCGTGTTCCCATGCATCTGCCCTATCCTCCTAGATATGATGATCATGGGATTCAAAGGTTCTGCTTCAGGAACCTTGTTGAGTTACTGTTGTCCATCTTGTAGATAGCACACACTATTGCTGCTGTGTTGGTATGAAGAGAGTGAATGTTGAAAGTGGTAAATGGCATACCAGTCAAGAGAAGGCTGCTTTGTCCTGGATCCTGTTGAGCTTCTTGAATGTCACACCCAGGAGCTGCACCCATCCAGGAAAGTGGAGAGCGTTCTATCAGTCCTGAATTGGACAAGCGCTAGGGAGACAGGCAAGTTGCTACCTGCAGGATTCTTAGCCTCTGAGCTGTTCTTGTAGTGCCAGCGTTTGTATGGCTGGTCCAGTTTAGTTTCTGGTCAATGGTAACCTCCAAGATTTTGATAGTAGGCAATGCAGTGATGGTAATGCTATTAAATGTCAAATGTTGACGGTTCGTTTTTTGCTTGTTGGAGATAATCTTTGTCTTGTGTAGTGTAAATGTTACATTGGCTAGGTCTTGCTGCACATTGACTTGGACTTCAGTATGTCAGGCGTCAGGACTGCACATTGTGCAGTCATCAGTGGACCTTTCCTATTTCTGACCTTATGATATTTTTATGAAATTTATTTTCCTCTGTTTAGCTTTGAAATTCATCTTTGAGAAGACCAGAAATTATTGGGTTTAACCTCTAAAATCAAAAAGACCTGCAATTATTGAATGTTCACAATGACGGTGACACATAGTACTGAATGTGGAGCGCAGAATTCAGTGAGTGCAGCTGCCCAACGAGCATTGTATATCACAGATACCTGTAATCCTGGGTGGATTTAAAACATGAAGGATGGAACTTTAGTTGCAACCCATGTGGGGTAAATTGAGATAGAGACAGTCACTGAGGAGGGAGACATAGCTGTGAAAGCAGGTTTTGGCAAATGCTTCATTAAAGACTGAGGGAAATGGAAAGCAATGAAGTAAGTTGAGCTGAAAGATTCAAAAGGAAATTGTGTTGGAAAGTGAGCCCATCTGGAAGCCAATTAACTAAAAAAAACTTAATTGAAAATTTGATAGGCTTATGAACAAATGCTGACCAGTGTGTTTCTGTATTCACTATGCTTAAAGAATTAAGTGGCCCAGACTGGAGCAGGGAGATCTGTTCCATAGTGTCTTTTGAAAGCTGACATTTTATCTGGCTTCTGGATTTCATTTGAAAGTTAGTCTTTCTACACCTGTCCTTCATTAGGGTGTCTCATCCATGAACAGTAGCTCGACTGGAGCCATGTATGACTAACCCCCACGTGGCTGAACATTTTTCTCATCTTTTACGGAACTTTATTCTCTCCCTCCAATAAAGGAAAAACTATGGTAATCCATGTTGATTCCATAGCTCACTTTTTTCAAGGTTAAACGCTGTATTTATTCCAGCTCTGAGGAAGGACCACTCAACCCAGAATGTTAACTCTGATTTCTCTCCACAGATGCTGCCAGACCTGCTGAGCTTTTCGAACAACTTTTGTTTTGACTCTGATTTACAGCATTCACAGTTTTTTTTGGTTTTTCCTCTTTATTCCAGTTCATTTTCTTTTACAAGAACAACTGCTTATCCTGCTTCTCCTTGATCTTGAGAATTTCATGAATTATACCTCACATTTCCATCGATCCTGTATCTTTATATGGTTCATCTTTGACTCTTCTTTCTTTCGAGTACTGAAAATAAACTTTTTTATTGATACTATGACCAGTCTGTTGACTCCCACAACTACTAGATGACCATTCATCCCACCTGCCCTTTGTAAGGTTTTCATTCCTAGCTTCCAGTTTATTTGTCGGCATCTGCTTTGATGCCACTTTCCACATCAAGCCTTCTGAAATGCTCTCTTTTTCAGTCGGTAATTTCTTTATGTTGTGACAGGAGGTAACTGAACCTGTTCCATTTCCAGCATTTTTGTCCATCCATGTTCGGCTTCGTGCTCCATGCTTGCGATTATGGATCTCATTTCTCTCCAACTTGCAATATCCCTCCGACCTCAGCCTCTGCTTGTCCCGGGATACTTTTTATGTTTCCACCTGCATTCAGTCTTGGTGGGCAGTCTTAACTGTGAGCATTCCTCCATGTAGCGCCTCTGGAACTATGAGCTTCCGGCCGGTCAAGTAGCCTCCATTTAATAAATGGGGTAGTTAGTAAAGACAGATATGTATTTCCTCCTGACTCTTTTGTGGTGGGAAACCACACCATCTGAAAATTCCTGCCCAATATTCTTATGCAATAACTGGACAAGTCTTTACTTTGACCCTCACTGAGGATGTATCCGACCACTTTGATCAGATCTGGCCTCTATAACCACTAGTCTAAATGGCATTCTACTGCAAATACTTTAACTCCACTTCAAGCAGGCTGCTTTGAGTCGTTAGTTTTTTCCAGACTAACTGTATGATGTTTTATCTTTTATATCATAATCAGAGTCATACAGCACGGAAACAGGTCCTTTGGCCCAATTTGTTCATATCGACCAAGTTTACTGTACTGAAATAATCCTATTTACTTACATTTGGCCCATATCCCTCTAAACCTCTTCAATCCATGTACTGTCCAAATGTCTCTTAAAATATTGTAATTGTACCCGCCTCTACCACTTCCTCTGTCAGCTCATTTCATATACACACCGCCCTGTATGTGAAAATGTTGCCCGTTAGGTCCTTTGTAAATCTTTTTCCTCTCACCTTAAACCTGTGCCGTCTAGTTTTGAATTCCCCTACCCTGGGAAAAAGACCTTGGCTGTTCACCTTATAAAATCATGCAGGGCATAGATAAAAGTTCTATAAGGTCACCCTTCAGCCCCCTATTCTCCAGGGAAATAGTCCCAGCCTATTCAGCCTCTCCTTATAACTCAAACTTCCAGTCTTGGTAACATCCTTGTAATCTTTTCCTGTAGCAGGGCGAATAGAATTGTACGCGATGCTCCAAAAGTGGCCTTAACAACGTCATGACGTCCCAACTCGTATTCAGTGCTCTGATCGATGAAGGCAACTGTGCCAAACACCACCACCAACCTGTCTGGATGTGACACCACTTTCAAGGTATCAAGTACCTTCAAAGCTGTTCTCATACAGGCTAACAAACTAAATATAAAGTGTCTCTGTTCAACAATACCCCCCAGGGTCCCACCATTAACCGTGTAATGGTTTGTCTTACCACAAATTTGATTGAGTTTATTGAAGAGGTGACCAAGAAGATAGATGAAGGCAGAGAATTAGATATTGCCTACATGGACTTTAGCAAGGCCTTCAACAAGGTCCCGTATGGTGGACTGGTTACTGTGGTTATATCACATGGGATCCATGGAGTGCTAGCCTAATGGATACAGAATAGGCTTGATGGTAGGAGACAGAAGGTGGTAAGGGGTTGTTATTCAGATTGGAGGCCTGCGATCAGCGGTGTGCCACAAGGATTAGTGCTGAGTCAACTGTTGTTTATCATTTATATAAGATTTTGATGAGAATATAGGAGGTATTGTTACTAAGTTTGTGAATGACACCAAAATTGGTATATTTATACAGCGAAGAAAGTCATCTAAGATAAAATGGGATCTTTATCAACTGGGACAGTGGGCCGAGAAATGGCAGATGGTGTTTAATTCGGATAAACGTTGTAGAGAAAAGTGCTATTTCATGTGAATAGTTCTTTCTAGAGAGTATGGTCATATCGTGGCAAAACTTTCAGATCAGGCAGGTCTTCCCTTTTGAGACAGTTGTGACACTATGATGTGACATTCTAGTATAAAGGTACCCATTTTCTCTGTATAATGGAGTCGGTGTTGTGACTTAAATCAGTCAGCTATGTGTGTGTAATGTACATTTAACTTCAGGTAAGTGTGGAACTCAGACTAATTGTGTGTATCTATGATGTTGTATCTGCTTAAATAGTCTTTGTTAACAATCTTCAAGGCGTCCCTTTCAATGAGAAACCCTCTCTTGTATATGTTATTTGGGCTAACATCAAAAACCACAAAGTGCATCAAGTATTTCCACTTTTCTGTGGAAAGTGGGTCCCAACCTGACTGTGGAGTAACATGAAACCACACGGAGAGGTTGTGTTAAATTGCCTTGGTTTTATTACATGAAGTGCTATATTGGGCTCAATTTAAAATAAATTCTGTTTCATGAACGTCCAGGATGCTTTATTAACTTGAGACAGTAAATGGTATTTCTGTCAGTACTCTGTCTATATTTAATATATACTTTCAGACATCCAGTTCTGCACATGTAAGTGCAGGATTTTTCGCAACAAGGAAACTTGCTTTTATAGTCTGGCAGCACAAACAAGATGCAGCTAACTATAACTGAACATGACAACTTCTGATCTGAGATTGGTGCATGTATTGTTAGTGAAGCGTGCTGTTTCCAGTGAGGTATACTAAGATGTTAAGATTTTAGAGAGAGAACTGTGCTCAGATCAAATTTGACACTTGGTGCTTGATTTAGTTTCATTAAAAGATCGAATTAAGTGAAATATTTTGTGATTAAAATATTTCATTTGCCACTTCATTGTATTTTTGAAGTAAAACATTAAGTCATTGGCTTCATTTGAAATATGTACTATTATTGGATCTTTAGCTAGTATGGTATACAATTAGTTTTCTGATGGCACTGAAATGAGGAATTTTGAGTTTTGTTTCTCCAGTTTATGGTATATAATAGTGTTTACAAATTTTGCCTATACACCTCATTGTAACTTAAGCTTGTATGTTAGGAGATTGTAATGATTTTGCCCAACTTCATCTGTAAACTGCACAATCTGCTGTTTTGTCCAAAGATGTAACGTAATGAACACTAGCATGACATTTAAGTCTTGAAATTGGAAGGCAGCAATGTGAAAATGCAACATGCATATAATTGCAAGCGGATAGAGTACTGATTTGTGATCTGCTTTCCTACACACAGGCTTTTTGGTTGCAGTTGTATTGTCATGAGATGATGCTGTGTTGAGCTTGAGCTTCTCATTTGAGGGAAATATGTAAAGATAACTCTCTCAAGCTGTCCTCATACAGGCTAACGAACTAAATATAAAGCAACATTGGCAGTGATTGTAAAGAAAGTCACTTTCCTGATGTCTTAGCTGTGAGGTATAGCACGAGGGAATTCAAAGTGATTTAAAACATTTTTGGAAATGTTTTTGTGGCTCATTCAATGGAAAGTCATCCCAGTTTACAGCACTCATTTTATAGTTTTTAGCAAATAGGAAAAATGGCACAATAGTATAAAATGCTAAAATAAGTTACCATTTTGATCAAATTTTCCTATAAGTTGTAACACAAGATTTTCTGAGAAAACAATGCAAACTTGTATTCTATTTGAAGAATCCCTGTCAATCACTGCTTTTCAGTCCAAGAATTAGGAGATTGGCAAGGCACAAATAGTTCCCAATGGGACCTTTCTATTCTGTACAATCTGTCCTTGGAGGAAAGTGTTGTTTCCTGAGAAATGCTGTCATGTGTTCTATGTGTAGCTTCTGTGATTTTTTGGCAATACAAAGTATACAGCGGTTCCAGTGCAAATCAAGTGAAACAGAAGCATTTCACTTCAAACTTGTCATTTACTATGGTATAACATACATCACCATTAATCCACCTCCCACATAATAAAAGTTGAACAAGTGTAAGGACCACGTCTTGTTATTTTTGTTTCAAAAACTGTGGCCTTTAAATGAGAGAGCTGTTGTAAAACCGGCTGAGGTTTGCAAAGCAAGTAACTTGACACCCATGCCGGGCATTGTATAAACAACTGTTTAAACAAGCAGTCATTGAGTTTTTTGAATTGCAGATGTTTGGAGTTGAGAGGTGTGTTTGGATTCAGGTTTTGTCAACATGAAATTGGTGTACGAACCAGTGATCGGTTATCAATGACAGAGACATTTTTGCTTGCCAAAAACTGAGATTGGTTCACTATTTGAGCATATTGGAGATGGGAACAAGGTAGAGAGAGTATACAGTTCTTCCAAAGCTTGGGAGCAATTTCTCTTCACTACAGTCAAAAATTCACTATAAACCTGAAGAAGTTTATCTTTCCTGCAACAGTTATTGTAAACTGTGACTTTTAACTGATATGGACTGTTAAAGACCTTTTATAAGAGTCGACCACCTTGTATCTCTTAACCAGTGGAAGCATCTGGAGAAAGATGACTAAAGTAGTGTGATGGCCACAGAAAGTCATCAAGTACATCTCAAAAATGGAACAAAATCTGTTGAAATGTGTTTCCAGCCTTCCCCTCTGCCCGTAACCTTTTTTTAACCTGTCGTGTGTGTGTGTGTGTGTGTGTGTGTGCGTGCGTGCGTGAGAGAGAATGGGGGAGGTTTACAAGGGAGTGAGAGTTTTAATCAGTACGTGTGACCAAGCAACAAGAGAAACCTCCTCCATACCTGCATTATTCTTTTCTTCCTTTGGTATTGATAGTCCAACTGCCTTAAAAAAATAAAATTCTGCATCCACTGCCTTCAGTCCAAAGATAAGCTGTAATGCATAGAAAACAATTCCTGAATGATGTAACACTTCATTTGATAGCTGTGCTTGTAGTGTGACATGATCCCAATTTATTGGAATTTATCAGCAACTATACAGCAGGTTAAAATGAAATGTATTCTTGAATCATATATCTGTTTTGTGCAATAATTGTAACCGAATGATGGAGATGTGGAATTTATTCAAATTTATAATGGGGTGAGGGTGTCAATGGTGTCTAATGTCACACCTTGACATAATGACATGATTTGAAACTAAATGCTGTTGTTCCATTTGGTTTGTACTAGAATTGTTGTGCATTTTGTGTTATTTCATTGTTCTGTGTTTTGAATGCATTTTAACTGGGTAACTTGGGACGCTATAGAATCCAAGTTGTGATTCGTGATATGGACAATTGACACGCCTTAAAATACTGATTGTATGCTAACCCGTCAGTTATGATAAGTTGCTGCTCTTAACTATATCAATTAATATGCGAAAGTAGAGATTTGGTAATTGCATTTTAAATTGCTGCCTAATTGCTCTCGTTATGGCAAATTTTATGTTTGATGTACTAATGAGTTTGAACAAATTCTATCAATTAGTTTCATTTTAGGTGTTTAGCTTTTAAAATAGTGGCAGGTGCATGTTGGGGACTTCAATGAAGGACTTTCTTCTAACAAAAATAAGGTCAAAAACCTCTTCTGGACCTGTGATTTAAATACAACATTTTGTCAGAAAATAGATGATTGCAGACCTTTCGAGTGTTAATAGAAAGATTTTTATACTGCTGTGTTTATGACAGGCAGGGTAATCATGAAAGGCCAATGGCTTTGTTTTAGTTAAAAAAAAATTAGATTTTTGCAATATTTTGTTTAGTTTAGAAGATGGTAGGGCTGAGTTTTAGACAAGCCTAGTTTCTCTCTTAGGATTTTGAGATGCTCCCTGAACTGCCTCAGCAGAATGGTCTAGTTTGTGAACCTCTCAAACCAAGAGTTTGCTTAGAAATCTGCAATCAGGACTGGGAAAATTTTGGGCATTCAGATTTGTGAAAGCATTCATCAACAGATTTGGAAAGGGCTCCTTGAATTATTTCCACAGCACACGAAACGGTTAGGAGTCTATTAAGTAGAAGCTCATGGGTATAAATTTTCTGCACATGAGTTTTGGTAATGGATAGTGATGAGAAATTGGTTGAAATTTTGTTTATTGTGTGTTGAGATCAATTTTTAATTTAAATTTAATAATCTAATATTTAGCTTCAGTTTTTATCTTTTCTGTTGCTTAATAAATTCCTGTTCTGTTGAAGAAAATCTGCAGCCTCTTGTGAATGTTTGACTTTTTAAAAAAAGTTATCAAGCTTGGTTGTATTCTGGAATCTGACTTGACCAGTGGTACCATCAACTGGGAGCTCACCGATGATTTGAATTCACTGAGTTTAGTATTTCCAGCAGCTTTCATTTGTAGTTTAAGATCATAATATTCACCCAAATTGGAAACATCACCTTATTATTCCAGTAAGGAAACTGCAATATCGGAGAGCTCAGTGGTCAATAATACTGTCATTGAAACGTACTGGACCAATTAACCAGTTCATAATTGAAAGATGGCCGCAAAAGACAACATCGCCATAGAGTCGTAGAGTTGTATAGCACAGAAACAGACCCTTTGGTCCAACTCATCCATGCTGACAGGATATCCTGATTAAACTAGTCCCAATTGCAAGCATTTGGCTCATTTCCCTCTAAATCCTTCCTATTCCTATACCCATTCGGATGCCTTTTAAATGTTGTAATTATACCAGCCACCGCCACTTCCTCTGGAAGCTCATTCCATACCCACGCCACCACCTGCATTAAAAAGTTACCCTTTAGGTCCCTTTTTAAATCTTTCCCCTTTCACCTTAAACCATGCCCTCTTGTTTAGCACTCACCCACCCTGGGAAAAAGACCTTGTCTATTTACCCTGTCCATGCCTGTCATGATTTTATAAACCTGTATAAGGTCACCCTTCATCCCCTGACGCTCCAGGGAAAATAGCCTCAGCCTATTCAGCCTCTCCATACAGCTTAAACCCTCTACCCCGGCAACATCTTGGTAAATCTTTTCTGCACCCTTTCAAGTTTAACAGCATCGTTCCTACAGCTGGGAGACCAGAATTGCACACAGTATTCAAAAAGTGGCCTAACCAATGTCCTGAACAGTCACAACCTGACACCCCAACTCCTTTATTCAGTGTGCTGCCCAATAAAGGCAGCGTACCAAACACCAACTTCACTATCCTATCAACTGCAACTCCACTTTCAAGGAACTATGAACTTGTACCCCACGGTCTCTTTGTTAGGCAACAGTCCCCAGGATCTAATCAGTAACTGTGTACATCCTGCCCTGGTTGGCCATGCAACACCTCACATTTATCTAAATTAAACTCCATCTGCCACTCTTTGGTCCATTGACCCACCTGATCAAGGTCCCATTGTACTCTGAGGAAGCCCTCTTCACTGTCCAAATTTGGTGTCATCTGCAAACTTACTGACCATTCTTCCTCTATTCATAAGCAAATCACTTACATAAATGACAAAAAGCAGTGGACTCAGCACTGATCCTTGTGGCACACCACTGGTCACCAGGCCTCTAGTCTGTAAAGCAACTCCCCCCACCACTATCTTCTATCTTCTACCTTCAAGCCAATTTTGTATCCAAATGACTAGCTCTCCCTGGATTCCATATGATCTAACCTTGTTAACCAGCCTACCATGGGGAACCTTGTCAAATGCCTTGAAGTCCGTTTAGACAATGTCCACGCTCTGCCTTCATCAATCTTCTTTGTCATTTCTCCAAAAAACTCAATCACATTAGTGAGACACGATTTCCCATGCACAAAGCCATGTTGACTATCTCTAACCAGTCCTTGCCTTTCCAAATACATGCAAATCCTGTCCCTTAGAATCCCCTCGACCAACTTCTATACCACTGACAGTAGGCTTATAGGAGTCTCGTTCCCTGGCTTTTCCTTACCACCTTCCTTAAATAATGGCACCACCTTAGCCAACCTCCAGTCTTCCAGCACCTCATCCATGACTGTCAATGATACAGATATCTCAGCAAGTGGCGCAGCAATCACTTCCCTAGCTTCCCACAAAGTTCTGGGATACACTTGATCAGCTCCAGGGATTTATCCACTTATGTGTTTTAAGACGGCCAGCATCACCACCTCTGTAATATTGACTCTATTTTAAAGATATCACTATTTATTTTTCCAGGTTCTGTAGTTTCCTTATCGTTCTCCACAGTACATTCGGTTCTGATATAATGCATGTTTCTTCAACGTGAATCAGTCTTAACGCAATTGAAGAATTTAGACTGCTATTTGTAGAACGTGAACTTTCCTTACCTGTATTGGCTATACATGAGATTCCGGCCCCATTAGTTTAAATGGCATGGCTGTTGCTCGATTTTCTTATAGCAGGAGTTCACACGAGAACAGAACTATCGTGTTATATCAGAACCGACTGTAAATACTGACGTATCTCCCCCATCTCCTGCGGTTCCACACATAGATGGCCTTTTTGATCTTCAAGGGACACTGTTCTCTCCCTAGTTGCTCTTTTGTCCTTAACGTGTTTTGTAGAATCTTTTTTCGATTCTCCTTAACCCTAATTGCCAAAGCTATCTCACGTCTCCTTTTTGCCCTCCTGATTTCCCTCATGAGTATACATCTACTGCCGTTATACTCCTCAAGGGATTCACTCGATCCCAGGTGTCTATACCTGACACATACCACCTCCTTGACGAGAGCCTGAATTTCTGTAGTCATCCATCATTACTTAAACCCTACCCGCCTTACACATAACAGGAGCATTCCGTCTCTGGACACTCATTTTTAAAGACCTCCACTTCCCAACCCTCCTTTTTTCTGCAAATAGCCTCTCCCAATCAACTTTTGAAAGTTCTTTCCTAATACCATCAAAATTGGCTTTACTTCAATTTAGATCAGGTCTGTCTAGATCAGGCCATACCATAAAACTTGTATATTCATATGCTACATTGTGAGAAATGGAAAACCATGGCAACTGTTAATGATTACAAGTGTGTTCTCAGAGCTTGCATGATATCATAACCCAGGACTGAGCAACTGGAGCAGACTTTAAAATCTGGATCCCAAGGGGCTTGCACATATTTACCACAGTGTTTTAACATTCTTGACACTTGGCTACTTATTTCCATCACCAATCCTGATTTAACCGTTTTTCTCAATGGAGAATCCAGCATTTTAGTGAAGACCACTCCATTGCTACCTTACAGCACTGAAAAGTATAATTTAAAAAAAACCAGTAATATTTAAAGCTCTTTGTTCTGTGTTATATAATCAATTGATACACCAGTCACATTTGATTCTTGGAGCATGCTCCTGATTTGAATGTCAAACTAAATAAAAATGTAAGTGTAAGGGATTACTTTAGGGAACATATTGAATTAATGTGTACATAGGACTGAAGTGGATTGATGGGTAGCAAGTTCAATACAGCCTCATTGTCACACAGGTGCTCTTGAGCAAGGCCCCTTTTAATATTCGTCTGAAATTTTGCTCGTGATGCACTCATTTAGAACATCACTGTAATTTAGAATATCACTGTAATTTAAGTGTACAGTTCAATATATCGAACTAATTTCTATTTTGAATGATAAAAATTCTCTGCAGAAGTTTATGGGAGAAACAGCAAGAAATATCATCGTAGGACTCTACTGAGGAATCACTGCAGTGGTGCCCTGTGGCTGTGATGACTGACCTCCAACAGCTGTAACCATCATTCTTTGTGCTAAGTATGACTTCAACCAGCAGAAACTTTTCCTTTTGATTTCCCCTGACTCCTGTGCTGGGGCTTCTCAGTGGCACTCTGTGTCAAATGCGGCCTTGATGTCAAGAGCATTCATTTTTACTGACTGTCTTGAGTTCAGTTTTTGTTTCGTCCATATGTGGGTCAAGGCTGTCATGAGCTCAGGAGCTGTGTAGGTCTGACAGAACCCTAACTGAGAACTGAGGTTACTTTTGACTAAGAGCCATGTGATAGCACTGGATCACACCTTTTATCAGTTCACTGACTGAGAATACACTTGTGGTTGGTCATTCACTAAGTTAGATTTGTCCTACTTTTTCTGGACGGGAATTATCTGGGCAATTTTCCGGATTGCTGTGCAGATGCCTGCGTTGTGTTGTACTGGAACAGTTTAACTAGGCGAAGGGCTAGTTCTGAACTTCAGTCTTTAGTGTAATTGCTGGAATTTTGTCAGGGCATACAGGTTTTGGAGTATCCAGTGCCTTCAGTTGTTCTTTATCATGTGGCTGGAATCAAATTGGTTAAAAACTAGCATCTGTGATGCTGGGGATTGCAAGAGGAGGCTGAGATGAATCATCTGTTCACTAAAGTGAATATAAAAACCCATCTGATTCATTAATGCCCTTATCCAAAATGACTTGTATATGACTCCAACCCCCAGCCGTATGCCTGATTCTTAAGTGCCTTCAGAAATGGCCTAGTAAATTCTCATTTTTATCAAATAACTGCAGAAGACCTGAACAAGAATAAAACCTATTATTGACTTAGGCAGAGGATGTTAAGAAGGCACACCCTGCCCAGTCCTCCTCACGAACATCTGGAGCTGAACCAAAATCGCGAGAGCTGCCCCAGTAACTCTGAGCAACTGCGTGGTTTAGTCATTTTCACTCAATTAAGCTTCCCAGTCAAGATTCCAAAGTATCTCTTCCCCTTCACAGAGTATGAGGATGGCCTTGGGAGTTCGCAACATTAATTCAAGACTACCTGAAGTCATGTGACATCAGATTAAACATGGACAAGGAACCTTTTGATATTTACTGCCTACTGCCCACTTCAGCTGATAAGTGCTCTGCCATGTTGTACTCTACTTGGAGGAAGTACTGAAGATAGCAAGAGAACAGTGTACTCTAGATGTTGCACTTCAATATCCATCAAGATTGATTCAGCAGTTCAGTAGCACTTCTGACCCAGCTGCCTGAATTCTGAAGGACGTAGCTGCCAGACTTGGCCTGAGTCTGATAGTGACAGAACCAGCAGTAGAGAATAAATATTTTTTACCTCATTCTAACCTAATTGTTGCTGATGCATCTATCCTTATCAGTAATGGTTGAAATGACCATTGTACAGTCTTTGTGGAGCAATCGAGTTCACACTGAGAATCCATTCCATTGTGTTATGTGTCACTAAATTCGTGTTGAATAGGTTAAATTCAGGGCAGATTCACAGCTGTAAACTGGATGTCCAAGTTGTGATGCACTGGTTTAAAGAGAAATCGGTAAGGAGAACGAACCCCTACAAGTTTTGGGTAGGTCAGACCTATTGATAACAAAGGCATGAATGAGAGTTTCAATGGAAGGTGAGCAGACAATACTGTTGAAGTATTAATAGATGATGGAGCAGCTATGGTTTTAGAAGGTCATCTGAAGTATGAATATAGTATTAAGGTTGTGCATGTCTGGTTCAGCTTTGGAAAATGACCATGGGAAAAGATGAATTTGGTGGCTAGGGAACAAAATTTGTGGTAGGGACTAAAGAGAGAACTTTGGTCTTCTCAGTCTTTACCTTTCGGTTTGTTGAGTCAGTTCTGCCATTTTATGTGATCATGACGGGCCAACACTTCAATGTTTTTTAGTCACGGTATCATTGTGACTCTTTATGCTATTGATAAACAAAAAAATTATCAACCTCAACTTTAAATGTACTCAAAGACTGAGCTTCCACTTTGGGAATTCCAAAGATGCTTCACCTTGTGCATAAAAATATTTCTTCTTATTTCAGTCCTAAATGGAATCTCACTTATTTTGATTTATTGTTGCGTGTATCCAAGTACAGTGAAAAGCTTTGGTTGCAAGCAGTGCAGGCAGATGATAGTAAGCAAGGACATACAGATCATAGGGTGAGAAAAAACCTGGACAGAGTAAGGTATACAAGTTGCACTGCGCAGGACATGTGCTAGGCAAGATGAGCATTATTTGAAGTTAGAGAGTCCAATCATCAGTCTAATAATGGCAGGGAAGAAGCTGTTCTTGAACCTGCTGCTGCGTGTCATCAAGCTTCTCTATCTTCTGCCTGACACAAGAGTTTGTAGGAGAGCATTACTGGGGTGGGATGGGTCTTTTTTTTCAAATTGCACTCTGGTTCTGGACTCGCCAAAACTCCACAGGACACATCTTAATTGGTTTCACCCTGTCTATCCCTTTTTACGTATTGTTTTAGGTTTCATTGAGATCATCTCTCATGCTTCAAACCTCCAGAAGAATACTGACCAGGTTTTCCCATTCTCTCTTCATAGGACAGTCCTGTCATCCCAGGAATCTGGTGAATGTTTATTGCACTCCTGTCTTTCTTGAAATAAGAAAAGCAAAACTGTGCACCGTAATTCAGATGTGGTCTAACAAAGCTCTTGCATAATTAAATCAAGGCTTCATTACTCTTGCACTCAAATCCTTTTGTGACGAAGGCTAACATTTCATTAATCTGTCTAATAGCTTGCTGCTCCTGTATGTTAGCCTTAACTAACTGACCAGATACCAAGTCCCCTTGCATATGCACATTTTTGAACCACTGTCCATTGAAGTAGTACTCAGCATGTTCTTCTGATTGAAGTGAATAACCACTTTTTCCAGATTATCTTCTATTTGTCATGTTTTCTCCAATCATTAACCTTTCCAAATGATCCTGAAGTTTTGCATCACCCTCATGTCACAAATTCCCACTTAGCATTGCATCATTTGCAAATATGAAAATGTCACATTTAGCCTCCATATCCAAATCATTGATATATGTTGTGAATTCAAGTAGTGACCTGCTAGTCACAGTCTACCAATTTATTCCCCTATACAGTTTTTTCCTGTCTGATAGCTGGTCTTTAATCCATGCCAGTACATTACCTCCTATACTACTTGATTTAATTTTGCTAACCAACCTCTGTGGAGGCAGCTTTCTGGAAATATATCCATTGACTCCCCTTTAATAATTTTGCTGGCAACATCCTCAAAAGAAACTCTTAAGTTGTCAAATACAATTTCTCATTTGCAATCTGATGAAGGATCACAGGACTCAAAACATTAACTCTGCTTGTGCTGCCAGACCTGCAGAATTTCTGCAGCCATTTCTGTTTTTGTTTGTTTTAGATCTTCAGCATCCACCGTCCTCTGTTTTATTCCCATTTGCAAATCCATGCAAGCTAGGCCCAAAGTGTCCATTTATCACTTTATGATGTCCTTTATGATGGCTTCTCATTTTTTTTCCTTGCTCCTTTCTTAAGTAGTGAATTAACATTTGTCAGCTTCCAATATGCAGGAATTGTTGCAGAATCTGTGGAATTTTAGAAATTGAATAGCAATGCATTAACCATTTCTGTAGTTATCTTGGAACAAAAACAAAGTTGCTGGAGAAGCTCAGCAGGTCTGGCAGCATCTGTGAAGGAATAAATAGTTAACGTTTCGGGTCCGGTGACCCTTCCTCAAACTCTTCCGGGAATTTGTCCTCGACACTTGCTGTCAGTTGGTTTATCTAGTTTATGTGAAGATTGAAGCCATCTATGATTACTCAATTGCACATGACCCTACAAATGCTATTTGGTGGCCTATAATAGCCCATTGCTGTTTCATAATTCTAGTCAAAAAGAATTCATCATTGTTCTTCTGATCTGATATTCTCCCTTGCTAATGTATTTATCCCATCCTCTATTATTATCGTAATTGCACTTCCTTGGCCTCGTCTGTTCTTTCTAAACATCAAATATCCTTGAATATTCTGTTTCCAGTTCAGGTCCCCACTCAGCCATCTTTCTGTAATGGCAGTTAGATCATAACTAGTTAGCATGTTGTTATCTTTATCTCCTTGGTATTGCTCCATATTTGAGGCATCCTCACAGTTCAGTCTTATTTCTTCTATCCGCTAATTTCCCCTGCAGCATTTCTTCTTCCTGCACCCAGCTTAACTTGCTTCCAACTTCTTATCCCCTGGTTCTCATCCCCTAGACAATCTAGTTTAAACCCTAATTGCAGTAGCAGATCTTCCTGCAAGGATATCAATGCCGGCCCTGTTAAGAAGTAACCACCCAATTTGTTCATGTGCCACCTGCCCCAGAAATAGTCCTAATGCCTCAGAAAACTGATGCCCTCTTTCCTAAACCAGTTCTCTAGTGACATGTTCCATGGATCCTCCTGTTCTTTTCCTGATTAGCGCATGGGAGTAATGCTGAGATTGCTGCTCTTCAGGTCCTGCTTTTTAATTTCTGTACTAACTCCCTGAATTCTGCTTATTAGGACCTCATCCCTCTTCCTGCCTATGTTATTGCATAAATGTGGACCATGACTTCTAACTAATTTCCCTCCCTAGAAGGGAGGGAAGCTGCTGCTCCATGAGATCCTTTACCCTGGCAATCATGAGCCAATACACAATTCTGGAGTTATTTCAGCTGCAGAAATGCCTGTCTGATCCCCTGACAATGAAATCCCTTGGTATTATTGCCTTTCCATTCCCCTCTCCTATGACCATTAAGACACCTTTTGTGCATTGACTTGATTCTGGCTACGCTAGTTTCCAGAATGAAATATCAGTTGAAAAGCATAATACTCAGGACAAAAACATAAGTTGCTGGAGAAACTCGACAAATCTGGCAGCACCCGAGGAGAGAGAAAAACGGGTTAGCCTGGAGTCCAGTGACCCTTCTTCAGAACTCAGGGACTGGCAGGCGCTACCTGCCTGTTTTTTTTAGACTGCGTTGTTACCCATTTGCATTGGGATGAAGCAGGCTAATGAGTTTGTTGCAAAGTAATTTTAATTGGAATAGTATAACTAATTAAGTTAAGCTTTCTCAATTCTCTTTCTTTAATAGTGCATTTTTTGCTATTTCTGATATAAATGAAATCTGTATCTTAAAAGTATTTGTATTCTTGTTGGGTATAAATGTGCAGTTATTCTGGTTGGTAATCAAGGGGGAGGGAACAGAGACAAGGCTTTTTGCTTCATGTGGAAATTGAGGGTTTAATATTTTGAAATAAGTCATTTATTCAGTGTCATGTGATTTGGTGACAAGTACCTTAATAAAATGTCCTACAAACTTGGTACAAAACAGGTCCTAGACACATTCTACTACCCCTACCCCTACGAAATCCAATATACAAGCTTTATTGATTTGTGGTATGTATTGATCATGTAGTAAGTAATTTTAATCTTCTAAGAATGCTGTAGCATTTTTCCTTTTGTTATTTAATTAAAGTTGTACATTCAGAAACATCTTACAAGTCTTATACAGAAAAATCTATTTCAGAAGTTTTTAGAAAATTATTAATGATTCTTTCTAGAATACTGAGATGTGATCTTAAAGAATTCCATTGCATATACTGAGATTAATATGCAAATAGAGCTGGATGTAAAAATACCTGACCTCAATTGGCTGCATTAACACTAAAACTGTTATTTAACAGGATTGATCGTGTTTTCGGGAAATTGGGAAAAATGAACATGGTGAAAAGGATCATGGGCCGTCCACGGCAGGAAGAATGTAGTCCTCAGGATAATGCACTTGGCCTTATGCACTTGCGCCGTCTCTTCATGGAACTCTGTCATTCACCAAGACACATGACACAGAAGGAGCAGGAGGAAAAGCTCTATATGATGCTGCCAGTTTTCAACAGGGTGAGTGCAGGCATTCAGCTAGTGCTGGGAGTAGTAATAGCTGGTCACAAAAGAAAACCTTAATCTTTAGACAAGAACAAATTGGTTTTCAAGAATTAAAATTGGAACAGAAACGAAATAAAGATGAGTAACAGCGAAACTTTACATTGTTGCTTGTTTGTGTTTATCAATGTGATTAGTTCCTTTTTAATTGTGTTTTGATTCTCACATGCCTGTATATCATTTAGTATAGTTTGTGATCTCGAAGTAATGCTCACTGTGTGCTGAGGTTTGGGCTGCTTTTAGGGTTATTTACTTTTGCAAGAAAAATTAGTTTGGTTAACATTACTGTAGACAATACTTTATTAATGTTGGCAGGACAACCTCATGAATGGACTGCATTGTAAATTTGCATTGAATTCTATGTTGGTGCTCTCTTGTATTGTTTCACTTCATTTTTCTTCTGAATGTTGAAAGATAATACATTCCTCTATGGTACTGTTTTTAGATTTTAAGAGCCTTTAATTTTATTGCATGGTTTTTGTAGGTTTTTCTCTTATTCTGAAATACAGTTCATGCCAGGCAGTTTAATCTTGGTACTAGGAAAGCTTAGGAACCAGTAATCCAGGGCAACATTGGCAGTCCTACAGACAAGTGTGGAATTTTTTTTGAGAAACCACACAGATTTGTTGAAAGCAAATCATGTTTACTAATTAATTGAGATTGTTGAAATAACAGAACATTGAAGATAATGCAGTTGATATGACACGTATAAATACTTAAAAGAGGGCTACGCAAGATGTAGCAAAGTTAAGGTCCATAATTTGAAAGGATAATGATAGCATGGATACAAAGTTGGCAGAGTGACAAACTGAGTAATTGCGTTTTGGACTGGAACAAGTTTCCTAAGGTCCTAAAACCACTGTTTTTATGGCCTTCATGTAGATGAACAAGATATGACTTCAAAATTTGGAAATGACCCAAAACTTTGAGGTATTGATCGACTAAAAACTCCAGACACAGGCGGAAAATTAGATTTTTTAAAACAGTTGTCTTGTTATAATGTTGTGATTTGTGATATTGACATTTTAAAGTCATTTATTATAGAGTTTGGATTTTTAATTAGCGGCATGTGGCTTTGGTCTATGTGTCTGAAGGGTTTTAATAAATAGTTGTAAATATTTTTGTAGCCATGGTGATAAGTTTTAAAATATGGTATGAGCAAGAGAGGCTTCCTGGTGAGTGAGGTTTTGTTTGCATTGGGAGATTTTTTGAGTAATCAGAGTAAACAATATCATGCATTAGGCTTTATTCAGAAGGTACCATTTTGTTTTTTGGCTTGGGGAAACACCCAAAATGTAAAGAAAGCCTTCTTGGGTTGTTTAGCTTCAGGGGTCTTGGCTAAAGCTACATGTGAGATAAATTTGTTCCATAAGGGAGATAGTTTAGAACAGTTTAAAAACAAGTTAGCTCGATGTAAGCTGTTTAGTTTGTAAGTTCCAGATTAGTATTTGGTTAAAAACTCTGGATGTGACCGAGAATAGAATTCTTTTTGTGAACACTGTGGCATTAATAGGATTGTTTTGAAATCTTTAAACCTGTATTATATGTTAATAGTTAGGTTTATTCTATTTTATTATTTTATTATCTTTTGCTTGTGTTTTATTGTTGAAACCAAACCAAAAACATTGTGTGCTTGTGGGCAGTGAAAGACTATCCTGTTTAAAACAAAATATGACCCACAAAGCCAGATTTCAGTTTGGAAACTGACTTATCCAGTAATAACATCAATTCAGATTGTAACAATTGTTCATTCAGGAATGGAAATGCACAGATAGTACAGGGTTCAATGTAATATCTTTTTAGTGTAAAGTGTTTGCAAAGATTCAGTGGTACAGTACACCCACTGCACATTGCAGCTATACGTCAGCTCCTCTTCGGGAACATTCACCATGCAGAAAATCACATCCACAATTACTGGGGTACTGTACATATCCTATAGTTCTTGATTTGTGTTTGTAATAGCTCCCTCTCACTAGATACTTTTAGAATGATCCAGACCCGACCACTTGAGTCACTTCATTTAATCTTTGGATAGTTCCCTTCCAACCAAGGTAGAATGCAGTATCTTAGAGTTCAGTTGAGACACTGGTTCTAGAGCCATCAAAGATAAAACTTCTGTTCCTTGAGCGTCTGAGATTCAGTGGAAAAATGGCCCTTTACAACTGCAACATTGCTGTCAACTGAGGTAGAAAAATTACTTGGAACTCCAAAATAATATTGGTGAAGGACATTTCTATGATCAACCAGTTTGCTTTTCCAGTCAATTCTGTAATATTGATTAAAGATTTAACAGCAAAGAGATGGAGGGAAAGTCTTCTGGGTAGTTTAAAGCTTGAAGCACAATTCCTGTGTCTTAATGTGAGGTTTAGGTAAACACTTAAAATATTTAATTGGCTGTAAATAACAGCCTCTTAATTGCTGTATTTTGGCATTTTTAATTACAGTAGTGGCATGGTAAGTAGCGTTTATGCACTACCAAAATAGTACTGTATATGCCCTTTAAATCTTAATTATGTAAATAATTAGTTCTCTCCAAAATAGAGGAAATGTGCCCTTATTGGACTCTTTTTTAAAACATTCTGTACATGGTGCCGTGCTTTTCAGAGTGTGTGCTTATTTTTTTTTCAGTATACATTAACAAGATGTGCACATTTGGAAATCTTCAACTAAAATAAAACCTAGTTAGTTTTAGTATTACTATATTGTGAATTGAGACTCACTTCCTGAACGCTTAACCCTCTTCCCACTAAACTGCTGATCAACCCCACTTTTCCTGCTGGTCTCCATGTTAGCAATTTGTTGTTGCTGGTTTTCTCTCTTCATATACTGTTTCTTCTCTCCTTTTATATCTTCTGTCATCACTGTGCCTGAAAGGGGTAGAGAGGGCTTGGGGAAGGGTTGTATGCCTGCGAGCCATACCTGGACTATAGCCCAAAGTAGAGCCAGGTGGAAGGAGATTGGTGGGGAAACCAGGACCAAGACAATACCATTGGAAGAAACTTCCAAGGTAACAAAATTGATGATGCTGTTCTTGCATTTGAGAGATTTTGTTTTTCAAAAAAAAGCCGTGTGCTATGACAGTCTAGTTTGAATTTTCTACTATGGTGGATCCCCATTCACCTTTGTGTCCAGCAGTAGGGCCCACATGAAAATTAGGTAGATTTAGGTGAAGCAATAATGTTATTTTTAAATTCACTCATGGGATGTCTGCATCATATTTATTGCCCACCACTAGATGTCCTTGAGAAGGTGGCAGTCAGCTGCCTTCTTGAACTACTGCAGTCCACTTGTTGAAGGTCCATCCACATGCTGTTAGGGAAGGCGTTCCAGAATTTTGACTCGGCAACTGTATTTGCTGCCTTTGTCCCTCTAGATGACATTGGTCATGAGTTTGCATGGTGTTGCCTTAGGAATAGTGGAGAATTATTGCAGTGCATCTTATAGATGGGATACAGTGCTATTGAGTGTCAGGGATGGAGGGAGTGAACTTTGGGGATGTGGTGCCAGTCAAACTGGCTGCTTTCTCTTGGATGGTGTCAAGCTTCTTAAATTTTGATGGAGCTGCACTCATTTAGGCAACTGGAGAATATTCCATCACATTCCTGACTTGTGCATTGTACATAATGGGCAGGTTTTGAGATGTCAGGAGAGGAGTTGCTTACCACAGAATTCCTTGCCTCAATCCTTCCCTTGTAGCCATAGTATTTATAAGGCAGGTTCAGTTTAGTTTCTGGTCACTTGTAGCCCCCAGGAAGTTGACAGTGGGGAATTATTTGACGGTAATTCCATTGAACATCAGAAGAGATGGTTAAACTCATTCTTGTTGGAGATGCTGATTGCGCGGCACTTGTGTAGCTTGAATGTTTCTTGCCAGTTCAGCCCAAGTCTGAATTTTGTCTACATCTTGGTGCAAACAGGCATGCACTTTCAGTATCTGAGGAATCATAAATAGGACTGACCATTGTACAGTCAGCAGCAAACATTCCCACTTCTGACTGTCTGATGGAGGGAAGATCATTGAAGCAGTTGAAGGTGTTTGGGCAGAACTCCTGCGGTAATGTCTGAGGACTAAAATGAGTGACATTCAACAACAATACCAATTTGCTCTGTGCTACGGATGACTTAACCACTAGAGCATTTTCCCCTGATTCTGATTAACTCGTGTCTCATGGATACCCAATTTTGAGTTGTCAAATTTGTTTGAAATCCTACCCCATTCAGTGTTAGTGCCACATAACATCATGGAGGATATCCTCAATGTGAAGGTGGGCCTTTTGCCTCCACAAAGCGCTTTGATGTCACACTCTGTCGAAATGTTGCTTTGATGTTGAGGGCAGTTCCTCACAACTCACCTCTTGAGTTAACAAGTCTGTTCTTGTCTGTTTGATCCATGACAGTAGTGAGATGCACGTTGGCAGAACTCAAATTCTGAGCAAGGACTGCTTGAATATGCTGTTGATGACTGTTTTGCCACTTGAAGGTGGATAGGAAACAGGGCG
This sequence comes from Rhincodon typus, assembly GCF_021869965.1. Classification (NCBI taxonomy): domain Eukaryota; kingdom Metazoa; phylum Chordata; class Chondrichthyes; order Orectolobiformes; family Rhincodontidae; genus Rhincodon; species Rhincodon typus. Next base: position 108,016,605 of record NC_063332.1, read on the forward strand.
GATAAAACGTAAGAAATAGCATGAGTAGTATTTAGTCCTTTTTGAGCCTGCTCTACCATTCAGTGAGATCCCTGCTGATCTGTTAATTCAGCACCATTTTCCTGCACTATTACTGTATTTCATGTAATTGGCTGGATTGAGTATGTCATGCTTTTTGTGGACAAGGCATGCCTGTGCAATTTTCAATATGGTTGGGTGGGGTTGCAGCTATACTGGAACAGCCTTATTGATGTGTAGCTAACATTGGAGCATGTCTTCGGTACAATCACTGGAATGTTGACCAGGCCCATTGATGCATCTAATTCAGCCATTCCTTGATATCACGTGGAGTGAACTGAAGTGACTGAAATTAAGATTCTGGATACCTCAGGAGCAAGCTGAAATGGATCATCCAATCCGCGCTTCTGACTGAAGATAATTGCCAATAGAGTCGTTGAGACATACAGCACAGAAACAGACCCTTCACTCCAACTTGTCCATGACGACCAGATATCCTAGATAAATCTAATCCTATTTGCCAGCATTTGGTCCATATCCCTCTAAACCCTTCCTATTTGTATACACATCCAAATGTATTATAAGTATTGTAATCATATCAGCCTTCATCAATGCTTCAGCTTTCTTCATTGCTAATGTTTTGGTGGTTTCTTCCACTGCCACCTATTGTAGAAAGGAATATTTGTGACACTGCCTCATTCAATTAATAGTCCACCACCATTCGCGACAGGATTTGATGGGACTGCAGAACTTGGATTTGATCTTTGACATGTTACTTTCACTATTTCACATGCAAGTGTTTTGCAATTTCACTAGGTCAATACCTCATTGTTAGGTATGCCTCGTGTTGCTCTTAGTATGACCTCCTGCACTCGTCACCGAACTAAGATAGATCTTCCAGCATGATGGTAACGTAACAGTGGCAGATATACTGGTCTATAAGGTTACAGATCGTGGCTGCACACAATTCTGCTGATATTGATATCCCACTGCTTCTCGAGCGTGCCCAGTTTTGAGTTGTTGCATTTGTTTGAAATCCTATCACGTTAAGCACAGTATTAATGTCACATAACATCATGGAGCATATTCTCAACATGAAGATGGGCCTTTGTTATCTCAAGGACTCTGCAGTAGTCACTCCGACCAACACCATTATGTCAAATACATTATAATGGATTGGACAATAGCAAGTGTGTTTTGCTTTGTTTTTCATGCCATCTGCTGCAGACTTAGTTCAGCAGCTTATGATAGTTAGAACTCAGTCAACTTGGTCAGTTTTGGTGTGACTGAGCTAGTCTTGGTGATGGGTCCATTCTATGCCTTTCGACCTTCAGTGCTACTCCTGGTTAATGTTGAACATGAAGGAATATTGATTCCTTAGCTGAAGGGAAGGTGGTTGTTGGCAATTTAAGAAAGAACCTGTTCAGACATTATCATGAGCTAGAGACCAAATTAAAGAACAGGTCCTCAAGGGTTATAATCTCTGGATTACTGCCTGAGCCACGTGCTAATTGGCATAGGGACATGAGAATAAGGGAAGTAAACATGTAGCTAAAAGTGGTGTGGGAAAGAGAGGTTTCTTTTCATGGGGCACTGGCATCAGTATTGGAACAGAAGGGAGCTGTACCATTGGGACGGTCTCCACCTGAATCGAGCTGGAACCAATGTTCTAGCGAAAAGGGTGAATAGGTTGGTCAACAGGACTTTAAACTAGAAAGTAGAGGGGAAGGGAATGGTGAAACTTGCCCCAGTAGGAAACGAAGCACCAGGTTAACATCTGTAGTGGTGGATACAACTAAGTGGAAAAATATGAAAGAAATGACAGGGAAGAAAAATTCAGGAGAGGTTATTAAAGTCTCCAGCACAGACATAAATAGGACAGAGTGTTTGGAAAAGGCTAGCAATCAAACACTGGAAAAACACATGAAAATGAGAAAAGGGAGGGTTAATACAGGACTGAAGGTGTTGTATCTGAATGCACGCAGTATAAGGAATAATGTGAATGAGCTTGTGGTGCAGATCGAAACTGGCAGGTATGACATGGGCATCATGGAGACGTGGCTGCAAGGGGATCAGGATTGGGAACTGAATATCCAAGCATATACATGCAATCGAAAAGATAGGCAGGTGGGCCGAGGGGGTGGGGTTGCCTTATTAGTGAGAAATGAAATTAAATCAATAGGAAGAAACGAAGTAGGGTCAGATGGTGTAGAATCTGTGTGGGTAGAATTGATGAACCGTAAAGGTAAAAAAACTATAGTTGGGGTTGTGTGCAGACCTCCAAATAGTAGTCAGGAGCTGGGGCGCAAGATGCACGAGGAGATAAAGGTGTGTAAGAAAGGCAAAGTCACAGTGATCATGGGGGATTCCAATATGCAGGTGGATTGGGAAAATCATGTTGGTAGTGGATTGCAAGAAAAGGAATTTGTGGAATGTCTACGAGATGGCTTTTTGGAGCAGCTCGTGGTGGAGCCCACAAGGGAACAGGCAATACTGGACTTGGTGTTGTGCAATGAGGCAGACTTGATAAGGGAGCTTAAGGTAAAGAAACCCTTAGGAGGTAGTGATCATAAGATGATAAAATTTACTCTGTGATTTGAGAGGGAGAAGATAGAATCAGAGGTAATGGTATTACAGCTGAATAAAAGTGACTACAGAGGTATGAGGGAGATGCTGGGCAGAATTGACTGGAAGAGGAGCCTAGCAGGAGTTTCTGGGAGTAATTCAGGAGACACAGCAAAAATTCATCTCTAGGAAAAAGAAGCATGGTCCAGGGAGGATGAGACAACCATGGCTGACTAAGGAAGTCAGGGATAGCATAAAAGCAAAAGAGAAAGCATATAATGTGGCGAAGGGCAGTGGGAAACCAGAGGACTGGGAAGCTTACAAAGAACAACAGAGGGTAACAAAAAAAATAAGGAGGGAGAAGATTTAAATATGAGGGTAAGCTAGCCAGTAATATAAATGAAGACTGTAAGAGTTTCTTTGGGTATATAAAAGGGCAAAAGAGAGGCAAAAGTGGACATTGGACCACTGGAAAATGATGGTGGAGAGGTGGTAGTGGGGAACAAGGAAATGGCTGAGGAACTGAGTAATTAATTCATGTCAGTCTTCAGGGTGGAAGACAGGAGTGATATACCAAAAATTCAGGAGCGTCAGGGGACAGTTGGACTACACCCCAGAGTTCTAAAGGAGATAGCTGAAGAGATAATGGAAGCGTGATCTCTCAGGAATTACAAGAGTCAGGGAGTGTCCCAGAGGACTGGAAAATGACTAAAGTGACACCCCTGTTTAAAAAGGGAGTAAGGCAAACGACAGAAAATTATAGGCCAATTAGTCTAACCTCAGTCGTGGGTAAGATTTTGGAGTCCATTGTAAAGGATGAGATTGTTGAATATTTGGAAGTGTACAGTAAAATAAGGCAAAGTCAGCATGGTTTCATCAAGGGGAGATTATGCCTGACAAATCTGCAAGAATTCTTTGAGGAAAGTAATGAGCAGGGTAGACCAAGGACAGCCCATAGAACATAGAACATAGAACATAGAACATTACAGCGCAGTACAGG
>NC_063332.1:108020566-108052832 GCF_021869965.1 Rhincodon typus
CCGCAAATTTACTAACCCATCCTTCTACGCCCTCATCCAGGTCATTTATAAAAATGACAAACAGCAGTGGCCTGGATTTCAAGAAGGCCTTTGATAAGGTGCCACACAGGAGGCCGCTGAGTAAGATAAGGGCCCATGGTGTTAGAGGCCAGGTGCTCGCATGGATAGAAGATTGGCTGTCTGGCAGAAAGCAGAGAGTAGGCATAAAGGGGTCTTTCTCAGGATGGCAGCCGGTGACAAGTGGAGTTCCGCAAGGGTCCGTGCTGGGACCACAACTTTTCACTTTATACATTAATGATCTAGATGAAGAAACTGTCGGCATTCTGGCTAAGTTTGCAGACGATACAAAGACCGGTGGAGGGACAGGTAGTATTGAGGAGGTGGCGAGGCTGCAGAAGGATTTGGACAGGTTAGGAGAGTGGGCAAAGAAGTGGCAGATGGAGTACAACATGGGCAAGTGTGAGGTCATGCACTTTGGTAAGAAGAATAAAAGCATGGACTATTTTCTAAATGGGGAGAAAATTCAGAAATCTGAAGTGCAAAGAGACTTGGCAGTTCTAGCCTAGGATTCTCTCAAAGTAAACTTGCAGGTTGAGTCAGTCAGGAAAACAAATGTAATATTGGCTTTTGCTTTGAGAGGACTTGAATATAAAAGCAGGGATGTACTACTGAGTCTTCATAAGGCTCTAGTCAGGCCACATTTGGAGTATTGTGCACAGTTTTGGGCCCCGTATCTCAGGAAGGATGTACTGGCCCTGGAGTGGGTTCAGAGGAGGTTCATGAGAATTGTCCCAGGAATGAAAAGCTTAACATATGAGGAGCGTTTGAGGACTCTTGGGCTATACTCATTGGAGTCTAGACAGATGAGGGGGGATCTAATTGAAACTTTCAGAATATTGAATGGCCTGGACAAAGTGGACGTTGGGAAGATGCTACCATTGGTAGGAGAGTCTAGGACCCGAGGGCACAGCCTTAAGAGTAAAGGGAAGACCTTTTAGAACGGAGATAAGGAGAAACTATTTCAGCCAGAGAGTGGTGAATCTATGGCATTCAGTGCCACAGAAGGCTGTGGAGGCCAGGTCATTGAGTACATTTAAGACTGAGATAGATAGGTTCTTGATTATCAAGGGTTACGGGGAGAAAGCAGGACAATGGGGTTGTGGAACTTATCAGCCATGATTGAATGGCGGAGCAGACTCGGTGGGCCGAATGGCTTAATTTCTGCTCCTGTGTCTTGTGGTCTTATGGTTTAAAGGGGCTTTCTTCATATAATTTTACTTGATATTTTGAGACCTAATAGTGTATGAATTCAGTTCTGAGGAGTTGCAAGGCAACTCCTTCCTAGCCGTATACCATTGTGTTGGCATCTCTGATGGGTCTATCCTGGTGGTGGAGCAGGGTGTATCCAGGAAGGTGGTGATGCTATCTGGAACATTGCCTGAAGGGACTGTCAGGCTGTTGCTCGATTGTGGGACAGTTCTTGTTTTTAGATCAAGCTCCCAGATGTTAGTAAGGAAGATTTTGAAAAGTTGACTAGGCTGGTTGGCTGTTGTTGTTTCTAGTGCCTCGGTTAATATTGTGTGGTTTGTCTGGTTTTTTTTTAGATGTAATGGCAGTTTGATAGCACTGAGTACCCTGCTAGACCATTTCAGAGGTGCTATATTGCTATCAGACTGGAATAACCTGAAGCTAGGCCAGATGAGAGAGGCATTTTCCTTCATTAAAAGACTTTAGTGAGCCAGGTTGCTGATTGTTGCAGAAAAATCCCACTGATTTTGTGGTCAACATTAGACTAGCTTTTAGATATTTTTAGTTAACCTGCTCAGAGAGTAAGTGAGGCTCAAACCTAGGCCTTCTGGCTCAGAGTAGGGACACTAGCTCAGCTCCACAAGAACACAAGACTAGCTTTCAGTTTGATGATTTAAATTCAATTTGGTGTTCTAGAGGAATTTGAACCCACACCCCTAGAACTTTAGTGTAGGCCTCTGCATTGCTAGTCCATGCACATTGCTACTGTGCTATGCCTCCCAAACTGAATTGAATGCTGAAATCCTGGAGTTCCTTTGGTGATTTCAGAGGAATATATTGGTCTTCAGCCATAATGATAAACATAGAGAAAGGAAAAAATGTTTGCACCACTCAATATCTAACTCCCACCATGTGAAATAGCACTGAAGCATTTACATCTCGTTATAAGTCATAAAAAGTGCTTGAACACATGATTCCTTTGTCAGAAAAAAGCTTGGAAACTCTCTTGCCTGTGAGCACTCTTACCTCTGAGCAGCAAGAAATCTTATTAAACTTTTAAAATAAAAATCATGTGATTTAATATTCAGTGTATCCAGAGGAGAAGAGATCATGTACAGTAGCACCTACCTACTTTGCAAAATGACATGCTATGAGATATTTGGAAAACTGCACTTTTGGAGAACGATTTATACTACAGGTTTAAACATGATTAAACATTAACTTTCTCGAATAGGAGATTGCCCATTTCAAGCAAAATAGTTTAAACCCAAGCAATTTGTTATTGATTCCTTCGAAGGCTGACTATTCTTTTTCACTATCCTATTGCCAAAATGTCTTCTGAATCGTTTACTTTTAACAGTTGTTAAGCATTTCAGTAAAAAATTTTTTAAGTTGCAAAGTCAAATCATAACTATTCCATGCTGCAAAAGAAATTCAATTTAAAAAGTAGTATACCAAAAACCAAAGAGGCTACTTGTTTAAAAGCACAGTCACATGAAGGATGGTATTTTCAGAGGCCAAAAAAAATCATTTTGCAAAAGTAGAGGAACTAAATGAGTGGTTTTTTGTTTAGCTCTTTTTAATAATGAATTCTATCAATGCCATTTATTGCAGTATGATGTAGAGACTATGGGATAAAGGGGGTCAGTTAAAATGTTAAATTCTCCTCTATCCATCTTCGATCCGCCTCCCCCTCTCTCCCTATTTATTTCAGAACCCCATTCCCCTCCCCCATTTCTGAAGAAGGGTCTAGGCCCGAAACGTCAGCCTTCCTGCTCCTCTGATGCTGCTTGGCCTCCTGTGTTCATCCAGCTCTACACCTTGTTATCTCAGATTCTCCAGCATCTGCAGTTCCTACTATCACTTAAAATGTTATTATTTCTTAACGTGGAAAACTACCTAATCTAATTAATATGTGGTCAGAAGTCACACGACACCAGGTTATAGTTGAACAGGTTTATTTGAAATCACCGGCCTTCGGAGCGCTGACATCACCTGATGAGCTTGTGCATGAAAATGTCGTATTGGGGTGCAAATTTGGTCCCCGTAGCTGGATGAAAAGCTGGTTGTCGGAGGTAAAGACGTTGTGGTTGAGGATGAATTGGATGAGTTGTAAGCTGGCGTTGGAAATTGGCAGTTGCAGTGATGCCGTTGTGGGAGATGCTGGTGTAGAGTGGCTGAAACATCCATTTGTGACAAGGAATGTTCATGGTTTAAATGGTCCATGGGTGCTGAGTTTCTGTAAGAAGTCTGTAGGGTTCCTTGTAAAATGGGTGTCAAGTTATTCCAGCCATTTGGTTTATCTCCAGCAACACCTTATTTTTAATTTTTTGTAATTATCTCTGCCTCAATTAATCAGATCGTAGGTCATCCTTTCACTTGCTATTCAGCTGTTGACACTTTACTCATACTATCTGACACTTCTTCATTTGAAGAGACTTGTTATTCAGCCTGTGGACACTCCACTCACACCATTTGTACGATCTTTTGGTCTCTCTGCATATAAGTTCTGTGCCTGTGTGCTTCTCCTCACTTCACCAGATTGAGCAGTGCTCCCAAAGCTTTAGATTTCAGATAACTCTATTGGATTATAACCTGATTTTGTGTGACCTCTGACTTTGGCTTTGTCCACCCTAGTCCAACAGTGGCACCTCCATGTCAAGCTCTTCCTGTACAGTTAGAACACTAGCATCTATCCGATAATGTGGAAAATTGCCCAGGTATGTCTAAAAATCAAAATCAGGACAAACCAAATCCAGACAACTACTGTCCCACCAGTGTACTTTCCATCATCAATAAAGTGATGGAAGGTGTCATCAACAGTGCTCACTAATAACCTGTTTAGTGATGCCCTGTGTGGGTTCTGTCATGACCACTCAGCTCCTGACCTCATTACAGCCATGGTTCAAACATGGACAAAAGAGCTGAATTCCACAGGTGAGGTGAGAGTGACAGCCCTGGACATCAAGGCCACAATCCACTGAGTGTGACATCAAAGAACCATAGCAAAACCTGTAATCACTAGGTATCCGGGGCAAACTCTCTGCTGATTGAAATCATTCTGCGAACCTGGATTCAAATCCTGCCAAGACAGGTGGTGGAATTTTAATTCAGTAAAAGAAAATCTGGGATTAATAGGCTAATGATGACTATGAAGGCATTGATTGTCGGAAAAACTCATCTCATTCACTAGTATCTTGTAGGGAAGGAAATCTGCCACCCTTACCATCTGCCCTACGTTTGATCTAGGCCCACAATGTGTTTGTGTCTTAACTGTCCTCTGGACAATCAGAGGTGCAGAAAAACTGGCCAGTGACATCTACATCCTGTGAATGAATTTAATAAAAATAAAACCTGGTGGTTAGGAAGATGGTTGTGGTTGTTGGAAATTGGTCAACTCTGCTCCAGGGCATCTCTGCAGGAGTTCCTCAATGTAGTGTCCTAGGCCCAAGCATCTTCAGATGCTTCATCAACCTTCTCACTATTCATAGGTCAGAAGTGGGGATATTTACTGATGACTGCACAATGTTCAGCACCAGTCATGACTCGGATACTGAAACAGTCCATTTTCAAATGCAATGAATCCAGACAATATCTAGGCTTGGGCTGACAAGTGGGAGGTAACATTCGCACCACACAAATGCAAGGCTATTACTGTCACCAATAAGAGAGAATCTAACCACCACCCCTTGACATTCAGTGATGTTACCATCGACATCCTTGGGGTTATGATTGACCAGAAACTTAACTGGACTCACCACATAAACACAGTGGCTACCAGAGCAGGCCAGCTGCTAGAAACTCACCTCCTGACTCCCCAAAGTCTATCCATCATCTACAAGGCACAAGTCAGGAGCATGATTGAATACTGCGCACTTGCCTGGATGGGTACAGCTCCAACAATACTCAAGCAGCTTGACACTATCTAAGCCAGAGCAGCCCCCTTGATTGGCACTATATCCACAAATGTCCACTCCCTCCACCTCCAACACATGGTAGCAGTGTATACTATTACAAGAGACTCTGCAAAAATTCACCAAAGATCCTCAGACAGCACTTTTCAAACCCATGACTGCCTCTATCTAGGACAGCAAAGGCAGCACTCCTTGCAAGTTCCCCTCCAAGCCACTCAGCATCCTGACTTGGAAATATGTCGCAATGCCTTCACTGTATCTAGGTCAAAATCCTTGAATTCTCTCCCATATGGTATTGTGGATCATCCTACAGCACGTGCACTTCAGCGGCTCAAGAAGGCAGTTTACTGCCACTTTCTCGAAGGCAACTGGGAATGAAGAACAAATGCAGGCCCAGCTAATGATGCCCATGTCCCACAAGTGAATAATAAAAAATAATCGTGAAAGATTTCTTAGACTAAACAAGTATTAAAAAGTTGCTGAATGTATTGTAATTAATGTTGGTTTCTGAATTTTCTAAACATGTTTACTAAATTTACACATAGTGGGCATGAGGAAAATGAAAGCCTGTGAAATTTAAGCACCAGTAGCAATGTGATTATGAATTTGGCTAAGAGGTAGAGTTGTGGTAAATGTTTATCAGACTGGAGGGAGATGCATGATGGTTTCCTCTAAAGAATAGCCTATTGACATTTTTGGTTGCTATTGGAAGCAACATTTCAGTTTCGTGACAGAAAGCTTGAAAAGGTAGTGAATCACAATGAAAATAGAAGACTTAAGGAGGATATTGACTTCTTAAATAGACACATTACAAATGATGTTTCATACAACAAAAGTTTTGAAGTCAATTTTGAAAGGAAGAATGAGGAGAAGGAATACAAGGACAACTAGGATACAGAAACATAGAAACTTATGATGTTCATATACTTAAATTTGTAAAGATAACAGGATAAGATAATAAAGATCTTAAACTAGCAAATCAAACCTTGAATTTATAAGTTGAGGCATTGGCCACAAGCAGTTCTGCTGACCCTGATTAATTACGGATTAGGTCTCAGCTGGCATAATTAACAGGTGATGATAATACCTGTATAGTTGGACAATGACCTTCAGTGATTACACTTGCATGGTTAAATGTGGAATTCAGAAAGCTGCTTCCTGAGTTTCCTACTGTTTCAGAAGCTGCACTATAGTTCAGAGAGACTCGACTTTGAAACCCATCACAAAAGCCAGAAGTTTCTGTATCTATGTGATGGATTTCCAATGAACACACTGGAAACTTGATCTGTACTTTAAATAGTAATTCTCTCAACCAATGGCACACTGTGGCATCAACATCTGCAAGATGCACAGCCCAGCTTGCTGAGATTTTTAATACCTTCTCTCAGACGCGTGGCCCATGTAACTTAGCTGAACTACGACCGCATGCAATGAGGAGATCATCATTTGCAAGTTTTCAAATTTCATATTCTCCTTATTTCTTTAATCACTGAGTCAAAATCCTGGAACTCCCAACCTAACAGCATTAATGGAATATCTTCGTAACAGGGACAGCAGTAGTTCAAGGAGAAGGTTTATTCCGAACTTCTTAATTTCAGGCCTTAGTAACAATGCCATGTCCCTTGAATTCAAGTTAGGGTTAATTCATTCCAGTGTAAGTACATTTTTGAGAGTGCTGTTGTGGGTAAATTACCACAAGCTGCCTTTAATTTGGCTACTTATTAAGAAATCTCTCACAGTTAAATACTAAAACAATAATTTAAACTTTATTGCATGTAGCAACCGAAATACGACCCCTCATGTAAGCAAGTTAAGCGTCACAACCCAACTTGACTATGACCCAATTAGTGGTGGAAGTGAACTTTGGATGTTCCGGGTTTGATCATTGCGGTGTTCTTCTCCGGAGGAGTCCTGAAGTTGAATTCTTTTACAGTTTTCTCTACTTCAGGTTTGTGGTGTGATATTATTGATGATCCTTTAGTCCACAGTATTGACAACTGGCCTCAACCATTACATCTGCAGCTTGCCTTCTTACCAGAAGTGGCTTGTTTGTTTCTTATTACATTTAGCATTGGCTTGTCCGTTTGAAGATGCAGCTTTCCTGTGATCAACTCCTTAAATTCTTCTGCAGTGCATTAATTTGTCCTTGTGGCATAAGGCAGCCATTTATTCAAGCAGTTGTTAAAATAGTTTTGTTTATATAGTTTTGATTCCTGTTTATGTTCGTCCTTGTCCCTTTCAGTTTATTCCAATCAAAGTTATTGCTGCTGCTTTCAATCTATGACGGTTACTAAAGTTCTGAAGTTTACCCTAGCACAATAAGATGATTCCTAATTGTTGCCTGCCAACCAACCTGAGACACTGAAAATCAATGGGGAAGTTCATTCAGATTGTAATTATTGAGTGAATTTATTTTGGAAAGTGAAAATAATACTCTTTCTTTGCCTTTGTTGGAGGCAGTGGATTTTGTTTTTATATGCAGCTGCTATGATCTGAATCCACGGACTGAAAAGATATGGAACTTGTCCAGTGCTCTGAAGAACCTGCTCTATTTTGTCCAAGTTCCTGAAGCACTTGAGCACAGAACACTGCTACCCCACTGAACTAAGTTCTTAGTCTTGGGTTTGTGATTCTGGTCCTCAAACACACTGCTCCTGAAATATGCCAACTCAGCCTTCCCCTGACTGAGGGGAAAATGATGAATTTTATTGTCTACGACAGACTTTGTCATCTGTGCCAGACTTTTTCAAGTGTGTCAAGATATAGAAAATGGTCCACACTTTCTAGGTCTTGCCAGTGGAGGGAGGTATTGCACTGTAGGAGCTGGTTGTTAGAGAGCCTTAACTTTCTTGGTATCTTGTATGCTTCAGCGAAGGAACCAACAATGACCTTACTCTGTTTCTGATGAACACACTGAAACATCATCTGCACCCTGCAAGATTGGATTGAGATTGACATACGTTTTTAGTTTTGGATTAAATGTGACATATGTTTGACAGTTTTCAGTATGTTTTGGGTATTATTTCCATTCTTGTTAGTAATTTGTTGGAGGTATAATAACACACCAACCCCAATTACATGTCCCTGACCCCGTAACCCAACACCCCCCTCCCCACCCCACCCAGAACCGTGACATGACATCCACCCCCAAATAAATGAACCCAAATAAACAGCTGCTTTCTAGCTCTGGGACCTGACTAGTATCCCAGCCCCTCTTCTCAAACCCCCTTCGCACTCTCACTCTCTCACTCTCTCACTCCCAGATTCCAGCCTGGGAACTAACCAGAAGCACCACTATAATGATCTGAAATCAATAACCCATAATGTCTCCTAGATAGGTCATGTGTGTAGGCAGAATTATAATATCTTGATGAAATAACTGGCAGGCACTTTACTAGCTAATATGTTGTGACCAATCCTTTGGGTATGATCTCAGTATAATTACTTTTTATGTCCCATGTTAATTTATTTGTCATCTAAAATGTTTCAAGTTTCCCTAGTCTTCTGTTCTAACTCACTTTTTAACGTTCTGGATCAGACACTCTTTTCTGCACTGTTCAGTGTTTTATTTCTCTTTTGGGAACCAAAAGCCAACACATTATTTATATTGCAAAGGCAAATATTGCAGATGCGGAAAATCTGAAAGAAACAGAAAATGATGGAGGTATTTGAGTCAGGAGGTATCCGAGAGAAGATGAGTTATTGTTTCAGTTCGATAACCATCATCAAGAATGATTTATGATGTTGGCTGACCAGAGTGCTGTACGGTGATGACAGCTTCATCTGACTAAACTTTTTTATTTATGCACTTGAGCATTCTTCGGACTGTGTGAGTAGTATTGGGCAGATATGCTGAATATGGTGTGCACTGAAACATTTGAGGGCTCTTCAGTTTACCTGTTGCCTCAGTGCTATTCATAGAATTGTTTTGGTCACTTCTGAGTGTAGTGTACAGTTCTTTTATTATATGTCTACAATAAATTGGATCTGCTAGAAGAGCATGTACAGCTGTGGTTTGGCTGACTCATTCTGCAATTTGAGTTTCTTCCTCTAATTCAAATCCTGCATCCAATTTATTATCTACATATTTACTGCATTTCCATCACATTTTTGAATCTAACTCATCAGGTGTGTACTTAACTCCCACCCTGATGTAACACTTTTAACAATTAAAAGTTTTCCACTCTTCAGCCAATTTCTTGTCTACTCCCAAAAAAGCTTATCTTGACTCCCAACAAATCAAATTATCTAACAGACATTTGTGTGATGTTTTTGAAGTTGAGCTTCCATATGTTGCAGACTTGTGTATAATTCACTTTGAGCCCTACCTTCATGAAGGGGGAGGCAAGGACTAGTGGAATTATCCCTGGACTGTTAATCCAGAGACCCAGATAATGTTCTGGGAACCTGGGTTCAAATCCCGTCATGACAGATAGTGGAATTTGAATTCAATAAATATCTGGAATTAAGAATCTAATGGTCACTGTGAATCCGTTGTCAACTGTCGGAAAAACCCATCTGGTTCACTACTGTCTTTTTAGGGAAGGAAACTGCCTTCCTTACCTGGTCTGGCCTACAGTGTGGTTGACTGTGGGCTATTCGGGATGGGCAATAAATGCAGCCTAGCCAGCGACACCCTCAACCTGTGAATGAATAAAGAAAAAAAGTGACAAATTTGGTTAGCTAGGATCTACCCTTCTGAATTTAAATCAAATACCGTTACAGGTTATTGTTGTAGAGATTTTCCAGGTAACAGACAGATAATCCTCCACTTCACTCCAGATAATCAGTTCTATTATTCTCCATGAAACTAAGAATAAAAGGTTTGTATTTACCTGTGGAGCTTCCTGCAGTTCTGTGACTCCCTAATAATTATTGTCAATGCTTTGCCAGTCACTTTTTAGTCTTCCTGTAGAATTCTGTATTAACATCTATCCTCTGAATTTATTACTTTGGCCCTATTTAATCTGTCCACCATTTCTATTGATATTGCTGGAAATAACTGCAGGATGACTGAGTGTGTTGATTATGGAACTGAGAATAAATCACCTTTTGAAAAGGTGAATAAGGAAATTGCAGCAGTGGGCATGAGAAAGGTTACACGTAAAGTCAAATGATGTAACTATGTCAGTATTTTAGCTATGAAAATTTATTCATAAGTTACTAAAAATAATTCAAACAAAAATTGCTGGAAATACTCAGTAGATTACTCAGCTGTGGGGAGTAAAATGAATTGAAGATTCAGTTCGATAACTTTTAAAAGTCACTTTAAAAGACTGCTCAGATGGAATTCAAAGGAAAAACAATGTCTGATTGCATATCATAAATACATTCAGTATAAGAAGTAGTATTAAGTAATGATATTTTTTACTGTTTAACTGAAATAGAACACATAAACAATGTGAGGGAATGATGAACTACACTATTGAAATGCTAGAAAGTGAAGCCGTTAAGTGTCTTAGGCAAAATACTAGAAGTTGAAGTAGAAATGGCTGCAGAATAATTTGAAAATGACATTTTAAAAATATATGTGATGATTGTCTTGTATATAATTTATTAAAGTATCCTATTTCACAGTATGAGTAAGTTGTCAGTCTATTGAGTGGTTATCTGGATAAAAATAATAACATGTTGTATGTAACTAAGGATAGAGACAAAGAACAGAAAAAATTAAAACTGCCAGTTTTAGCACCTACATCTGCTTTAAGTTTTTATTAGTTCATATGCATTATTTTTGTTCACCTTTTAAGGTATTTGGAAATGCTCCTCCTGGCACCATGATGGAGAAATTTTCAGATCTCTTGCAGTTTGCTGCCCAGGTATCGCGTTTAATGGTGACTGAAATTAGGAGAAGAGCCTCTAACAAATCTACAGGTATGGGATATCTGGATTTTAGATGGAACAAGATATCAAGATTTGATAATGTTCAGAAGGCAATACTAATAATTCATGTGACAGCAAGTACCAAAACTTAAATAATTTACTCATCAGTGGTTACCCTCATAACAGTTTAAATCATAGCTGCAATGAATTCTTAACAATTTCCTTAATGATAGCTACAATATGCTATCTTATTGCTAATTTTCCTTTAAGGTATTGTACAAGATACAGGTATCTGCATTAGAATATTTTGACTGCTCTTGGGTTGATAATCTTCCATGACAAATCTACTAGGAGTGCAATAGTTAGATTGGGACCCTGATGAACCTAGACTCAACCAAGAAAGTGGACTTCCAGGCTGAGTGTTTCCTAAGTTAAAACCTGGGTATTCACAGCAGGTCACCACGTCAATTAAGAATAAAACTGTCGAAAACCACCTCTGTCAATGTCTGGAACTGAAGATGTTGAAATCTTTTGTTTCTTTGTGCTTTCATAAACAAAACTCAGTTGGCATTGGTCAGTGCATTGAGTATAGGAGTTGAGATATCATGTTGCAGCTGTACAGGACATTGGTTAGACCACTTTTGGAATACTGCATTCAGTTCTGGTCTCCCTGCTATTGGAAAGATGTTAAACTTGTTCAGAAAGGATTTACAAGGATGTTGCCGGGGTTGGAGGGTTTGAGCTATAGGGAGAGGCTGAATATTTTCCCTGGACTGTTGGAGACTGAGGGGTGAACTTAGAGATTTATAAAATCATGAGGGGCGTGGATAGGGTGAACAGCTGAGGTCTTTTCTCCAGCTTAGGGGAGTCCAAAACTAGAGGGCAGAGGTTGAAGTTGAGAGGGCAAAGATCTAAAAGGGACCTAAGGGGCAACTTCTTCACGCAGAGGGTGCTGTACCTATGGAATGAGTTGCCAGAGCATGTGATGGAGGCACAATTACAACATTTAAAAGGCATCTGGATGGGTACATGAATAGGAAGGGTTTAGAGGGATATGGGGCAGATGTTGGCAAATGGGACTAAATTAATTGATGCAGAGGAGTTGGACTGAAGGGTCTGTTTCTGTGCTATGTCACTCTGTGACTGTATGGTACATGGAACATGTAAATACCTTTTCCTTAACTGTCAGGCAAGTAAGATGTGCACAAATGACACAAGCAGCCATCAAGATTATTTAAATCGGGTAACTCCTGTCTTCTCAGAGGCTGGTCCTAGCCTCATGCAGTTGTGTCTAAGGATTTTTGTACCTCAATTTAAATTGATTGGTTATGAGGTCTTGCAAATTGGAATACATTTATCAGTTATAGTTTGTAGCTTAGGTTTACAACTGTTGTAGATCATTTTGTGCCTGTGGAAATGTTTCAGGCCTGGGGTATGACAGTTAAAATGTAAAGATTTGCCCCACTCCCCCTTCCATTTACTGTTGCCTGTGTTGCATGTCAAAATCATTGTAATAATGAAACCAAACTTGTGCTAATTTAGGAGCAAATTATTGCAGATGCTGGAATCTGTACTGAAAACAACAAATGCTGGAGATCACAGTGGGTCGGACAGCATTCATGGAGAGAGAGCAAGCTAACACTTCGAGTCTAGATGACTCTTCAGAGCTGAAGAGAGAGTCATTTTCTACATGTTAGGAACACTTTGGAAGCCACCTTCATATTAGTGATACCCAGACCCATAATCTACCTTTTATGCTTTCTCGTCACCATTCTTGTAAACCTTGCTGCGTTCTATTTATCAATGAGCATAAAATCTTCAGTTTCTTTTTTCTTCTTCTTCCCTTCATGGTCCTTCTTTTCTCAACTGGTTTTCATTGTCTAATGTGTCACGTGTGAAGTTCCTCAACAAAATGACAGCTAATATTCCCTGAGCTACATGTAAGGTTTTGCATTTTAGGATAATTTGCAAGGCAGTTCAGAAGTTTACTGTCATGTAAAGACTGTAGAAACATCTAGTATTTGGTGCTAAATTCCTGAGGGGTACTTTATGGTTAATTATGCAATAATTGTGTAACATTTATAAAAATGTGTAGTTTTAATGTCTTTATGATCACTGTCTACTATATACACCAGATCATGGTCTGACAGTTGTGCAAACTAAAGATCGTTTTGACTGCAAGAATTTGGACCGAAGGGTCTGTTTCTGTGCTGAACGACTTTAAGTATAATAAACTCTTGAGCTCCACTCTCCTTGTTTTCAAATGCTAACATGGCCTTGTCATTTCCTATCTCTGCTCCAATCTTACAATCCTCCAAGAACACTGTTCTCCTCCTCTAAATCTGACTGCTTGAGCACTTGAGATTTTAATTCCTCTTTCCAAAGTTGGTATCTGTGCCTTCAGCTTTGAAGCGAAAGATGTGTGCAGTTTTCTTATTGTTGTCCCTGTGTTTGACAAATGAACTACGTGCACATCCAGCCACTTTGAGTGGGCATCTACAATGACAAAGAACATTGACCTAAGAGATAGTAAGAACTGCAGATGCTGGAGTCAGAGATAACAGTGTGGAGCTGGAGGAGCACAGCAGGCCAGGCAGCATCGGAAGAGCAGGAAAGTTGACGTTTCAGGTCGGGACCCTTCTTCAGAAATGGAGGGGGGTGGGAAGGGAGCTCAGAAACAAATAGAGGAGGAGTGGGGCTGGGGAAAGTAGGTGGGATGGTGATAGGTGAGTGGAGTTAGGGAGTGGTGGGGATTGGTCAGTGAGGTGGGAAGAGCAGATAGGTGGGAGAGAAGATGGACAGGTTGTGTCAGGTCAAGGAGGCGGGAATGGGAGGGAGGATCGGTCATGGGATGAGACAGAGGGTGGGGAGATTATGAAACAGGTAAAATCCATGTTTAGGCCGTTGGGCAGTGGGACCCCGAGGTGGAATATGAGGTACTGCTCCTCCAGTTTAAGGACCTGCATAGTCGATGTGTAACCGAGTCCAGAGTTTACCTGGTCATTCCCACAAATGTGGGGGAGCTGCTGGTGGTAATTTCTTTCCTTGTTGGCACTCTGGGCATTGCCTCACCAACGTGAATATGTCTGCATCCAGGCCTGGATACCAGACATAACCTCTCACCAGCATCTTCATTTTGGAAACCCTCTGACGCTGGTGGAGTTCAGCCCAGCGCATGCTCCCTCTTCTGTAATCATCTTTACTTGTATATGTGTCCTTTGTGAATAAGTGAGTGGGTGCCATTGCAATTACATTAGAGAAATAAACATTTATCCTCTTTTTAAAATCTAACAATAACATCTGTCCTGTGCCTTATTGTAGTCATAGCACTTAAACAGTTAAACGCTTCTTTTGAAGCACATCTTGTTGTTACTCGAGTTGGAAAAGAGGGGAGCCATCTACCATCTCCTTGTCTGTGACACAGGTTCTCGTCTGCACTGTGGAAAGTCAGGCCCACAGTAATGTTAGGGTACACACTGGACGATTTTACCCATGCAAGGGATGGCCACCTTGGACAATGAAGGGAAACCAAAAACTGCAAAGTCCACCTTTTACTTCAGCAAACCTCTTGCACTTGGCCTGAATGACAGAATCACTATTTCTGACTCAGATCAGACAAGATTTTCCCTCCTTAGAGCAGTGTGCTAGGCAAACTTCCAGGTGAAAGACTTTCACACCAAAACGGCTCAGTCAAGTCCAGAAATCCATAACAGTGGGTGGGATTGTCTTCTGCAGCAGTAAATTCCATGTTTAAAGACATAAAGCCAGTTATTTAGAGAAGCTAAGTGTGTAGGTGGTTGGAGTGGTAGGTTGGAAAGTGGTTGAAGGCGTGCAGATGCCATGTGGGTTGGGGATTGCAGATAAATGGGTGAAGCAATCACGGTTGGTTGGAAGCTGTTAAGTAGTTTTGGGCGGGGAAATGGGGTAGTGGAAGGGACAGTGGGTAGTTGGAGGTTGGCTCATTTGATCAGTGGTTGGGAGAGTTGGGTTGGGTCAGGTCACTGAGGGGGTGTGCATGGAAGTCAATGGTGAGCCTGGTAGGATCACTTTCTTATCATTAGCCGGGAGTTTAGGTCAGCTTTTAATTCCTCTAACCTGTAACCGTACAAAGTTTCTGCCTCAACTCAGAACTGGGGACTTCTACAGAGGGTGCTATGCGTTGGGCAGTTGCTCATTAGAAGTTTGAACTTCTTGACCATCTCCCATGGGGTCAGCTGGATCAAGACTTGCACAAGATCTTGAAGCTGCACTGCTGCCTCTACTTCAGCAGCAATTATCTCCTTATCAGGAGATTTGGCCCTTATGTTTTAAGGATCAATTTAATGTTGCATACTAATCTTTACTCGTAGTTCTCTTGCTTCCTGTATTAACTTTTCAACTTATGCAGTACTTGTCCTGATATTCTGACATTTAATACCACATTTTGCTCCTGATCTGTGTAATAAGCATTCTTTTTCTGTTGTAGTTCAACTTTTGTATCTTCTGTCATGCATGGCACTTACGATTTGGATGCTGTACCTTTTCTGTTCAAAGGAAGATGAAGAACTGACAGTTCTTGTATTTTAGTTGAAACAAATCAATCACCAAATGGAAACTACAGTTCATAAGTGGAAATATTATAATACATCTACAGAAGAGAAAGTTAGTGTAGGTAGAGTATGAGTGAAAATACAGTGTGAAATGTTTTAGGATTACCAGATTTCTTTTAATCAAAGACCATTAATGCCCTATTGAACTAACAGTAACATAAATAGAATGAACAGAAGAAATTACAGACTTGAAAATAAGTTGACGCCAGTGGAAACTTTTTTGATACCTTCGTGCTACCATACCTTCCTGATGAAAAGAGGCTGACAGACATCGTAATTCTACACCCTTGCCAAGGTTGCTATCGAACAACTTTGAGGAGCTTTTCTTTGAGATTTTCTTTCCCTTTGGAGATGTTTAGAATCTGCTAGAGTTTATCTATTTACATTTCCAAAGGAAGTTACCACCTAAGAAATCATGACTGTATACCTGCATCTGTCAAACTATAATGCAGATCAGCGACATTTAGCTTTTGACATTTCATTTAAATGTTTTCTAATTGAAATATGAAAAGGAGTGTAAGTTTTAGGTATGCATTTTTTTGTCATAACCACATCAGATATGTAAGCAAACCACTGTCATTGTAACTTCCAGAAAAGTTGTGATGTTAGTACACCAATTTTATGCTGCTCTCTGTTCAATGCTGTACTGCAATAGAGCCACAAAATACTTCACTGTATTTATTCTTTCCCAGGAAGGCTCAATATTTTTATCCTCATGTTCCTTTAAAATCTTGAACTGTGGTTATTTGTCTAAGTCTTTGCAGCGGAGCCCTGGATAAGTCAGTTTATTTCTTTAATTTGAAATTGTGGTGTTTTTGTCAGCTAAAATGTCTGTAACTATCAAGCTGTGGGTCTTCCTATGTCCAGTTTCTTTATGTTCCTTGCCACAGTATGTCTATTTATTGATTCCTCCTCTGTCCATAGAGGCAGCTAGTCGTGCCATTGTCCAATTTCTGGAGATTAATCAAAGCGAAGAATCAAGCAGAGGCTGGATGCTTCTCACTACAATCAACTTACTTGCATCTTCTGGGCAGGTTAGTTGAAACTAAACCTTAGGCATATTTGGTGTATTCACTAACATGGCTGGATCTTCTCCGAGGTTGTTCAATTAAGAATGTATCCTACAAAATTGTCTTCATAGTTTGCTAACTCCTAAATATGTACAGCATTGTGGTTTGCTTGATGTGTATTTGCAATTCCGTTATTTGTGAAGCTGAGTTACAAAATAACAAGTCAAATTTACAGACAAAACATATGTTGTGGAACCTGTTGTCATATTTTATTCTTTCAGTCAAGCATTTATTTTTATACTGATAGATCTGTAACTAATACTTAGACAAAAAGGGAAACAAACATCTCTTAATTGTCTTTCTACTCATGTTCCCTTTAAAATTTAGTTGTGTCCAGTCGATTCTTTCAAATTGCAGTCCATTTAATTTTTTTCAGCAAGGATGCACGCATTTGCGGACCATTGCTGCGTGGTATATTTGAGGGTGCTGTGCTGCAACACTCTAACACAACTTAGTGGGAACTTTGCTGTCCATTAATCTTTAATTCCTTATGCCTCATTGCTTTGAATTCCTTCTCTGTCACACGTTTTGAATTTTTATTTTTTTTAAATCAACGAAAAGCACATTTGTTTGAGCTAAATCTGTTATCACATTACACTGCACTGAATTAGAAGCAGAATGGCAATGATTAGGGGATTTTTATGAAGGTTTTTTCAAGCAAAAGTGCTGTGCACTCTTAACAGACTTCGTGCATGGATGTTCTCCTAATCAAAAAGGGAAGGTTTTGTAATCATATTGATGTGAAATCTTAATGTGCAACCCATCTTCAAAATTACAATCTGTAGCCAGAGTTGGGCCTAGGTTTAACGAATATTGAAGAAACGCACCCGCACCAAGGCAGCTTTGGCAGTTCTGATGTCTAGGGACAGTAGGGAACTTTAGTGCCACAACTTTGAGAGACAGGATAGTGCTGTAAGGATGTTCTTGATTCTGGGGATGTCCAGAACCAGGGGTCACAATTTAAGGATGTGGACTGAGATGAGAAATTTCTTCACCCAGAGTAGTGTGCCTATGCAATTCACTATCACAGAAAGCAATTGAGGCCAAAACATAGTATGATTTCCAGAAGAAGTTAGATAAAGCATTTGGGCTAAAGGGCTCAAAAGATATGGGGGAAAGGAGGAACATGCTTTTGAACATGTTATCAGCCACGGTCATAATGAACAGAGGAGTAGGCTCGAAGGGTTGAATGTACTACTCTTTCTCTTATTTTCTATGTTTCTATTGTGGAGGGGTGGGACTTAACAGCAAAAAAAAGTTAATTGCACTCTGAACCACCTGAGGCATGTAATGTCAGATTGAAGACCTGAGGCTTGAAAGTGAGAATGGTGTAAATCTTAAGACAGTGAAGGCTGAAATGGGCAGACCTTTGACAGATGAAATTTGATGTGGAGAAGTGTGAAATGTTGCATTTTGACAAGAAAACGAAGAGAAAATATGAAATAAAGGATACAATGGTAAAAGAAGTGTAGGATTAGAGGGACTTGAGGGTATATTTGCATAATCATTGAATGTGGCAGATCAGGCTGAGAAAGTGGCTGGTAATTCATGTGTGATCCAGTGCTTTAGAAAAACGGTCAATTGTTCCCCCCATTAACTACTTTCCATTTATAGTAATGATTTATAGATGAACACAATGGGAATGATATGCTATTCTGGTCAAAGTCAGAAGTCACATGACACCAAGTTATAGTCAAACAGGTTTATTTGAAATCACAAGCTTTTGGAGTGCTGCTGCTTTGTCAGGTGGAAGGAGATAGAGTTCATATTCTCGGCTTGAGCTCAGGAAACAGCGGACCAGCTACGAGATACCAAGTAGACAAGGCAATGGAACTACGCTACCTACATGCACACTAAGAACAGGTAATTTAAGAAACTCGGCATCACCATCAGCTGTAACCAAGCCTCCCCTGGTGACAGTGGTCGAAACCGGTACCACCACAGGGAAGTCCATTGTCAACTTGTCTGACTACACCCTTCAACCAGACAAAATGAAAGTTCTCAGCTGAGGGCTTAATTTCTGCCTGTCTACCAAAATGGACCCCATTGGTCTTGCGGCAGACACGCAGGAATGACGCTCCGGGAATTCTTCCACAAACCCCAAGGTGTCAGCAGCAAGTCCAATGAGACAACCAATAAACCGGAAAAGTTGCCAGAGATATCCGCAGTGCAGCAACCAAAGAACAGTCAAATTGGATCCGTCTGGAAGGCTGCTGCCGTAGGCTCAACATTTCTGTTCAAGCTGTCAGGAGATACATCAATGCCAGATTCATCAGCTGTGCTCACAAGATAGCCCAGAACGTCACCCAGGCACAACACAACGTCATCTGTGCTCTCAAGACCAACTGCAACATTGTCATCAAGCCAGCGGATAGAGGAGGAGCTATCGTCATACAGAATACAATGGACTATTGCAAAGAAGCATACAGACAATTGAACAACTAGGAACACTACAGACAACTACCTGCTGATCAAACCAAAGAACACACCTGCCAACTCAACAGACTGGCCAAGACCTTTGATCCAGACTTTCAGAGTATCCTTTGCACTCTCATCCTGCGTACTTCTCACATAGGAGACTTCTTCTGCCTTCAGAAGATACACAAAGCTAACACACCTGGTTGTCCCATTGTATCAGGCAATGAGATCCTGTGTGAGAACCTCCATGGCTGTGTTGAGGGCTTCTTGAAACCCATTGTTCAAGGAACTCCCAGCTTCTGACGCGACACTACAGACTTCTTACAGAAACTCAGACTTTACCTGATGAATAAGCAGCGTTCCAAAAGCTTGCAATTTCAAATAAATTTGTTGGACTATAACCTGGTGTGGTACGACTTCTAACTTTTTCCACCCCAATGCAACACTGGCACCTCGTCTTCAACTAGAATAGCATGATGTGCCATCAGTGAAAATATACCCTAATGAATTAAACTCCTAACAAAGTGGGCGTAAAGGTATCAAAGTCTACGACTGCATATTTCTTTAAAAATGAAAGGGGAAATGAAAAGACTGAGATTCTGGATTTCATACAAATTGGCATTAAATACAAAAACAAGGATTAAGGGTTTGGTAAGTGGTGTAGGATTCCAAGGAAAGTTTTTTTTTGCGGGGGGGTTAAGAAACACAAGTGGTTAAAAAGACCTGCTGGAAAGCATTTTTCACATCTTGCCAATTCTGCAAAATGCCCGTTAACTATGTAGTTTTGGTTTCTGTCCCTTGGAGCGTGAAAATTCTGTTGTCAGAAACTAACCTTGGAAATGAAGCACAGGTAGAAGCACCAGTAGAGAAGCTAACAATTACAAAGTATGAGCTTTAATTTTTTAAAATAGGTTTTTGCATGAGACAAGTATTGATTTGTTGAATGAGAACCACATCCTATGGGTGACCAGCAAGAGACAATTCATTCATGTTCAATCCAATTTAGGTATACTTATTCCTAAAATGAAATACTGTTTGGCCCATGTGATAAGTTGATAAATGAACAGGCTCCTTTGAGTGAATTAGGTGGATGAGACCTCAGACCTATGACTTAGTTGGGTGATTTTAGCTTTATTGCTTAGAATTACATTTTGAGGTGTTTGATTTTCTGCCAGATCACAATGCTATTACATGTGAATTAGAATTTATCTTTTTGTGTTTCATTAATAACAGAAGACTGTGGACTACATGACTACAATGTCTTTGCCTTCCACTCTGGTTAAATGCCTGTACCTATTCTTCGATCTCCCACATGTGCCTGATGCCCCTGGAGGAGCTCAGACAGATTTACCACTTAGCGAACGACGGGCACTGTTGCAGAAAGTGTTTGTGCAGGTGAAATATTATTATGTTTGAATCTACTTAATATTTATCCTGATACTCCCTCATGACATTTCCACTAAATGGTTTCACACATTGCTAAGTTAGCCATCATCAGTGTTCTGTATTTACAAATTAAGAGGCATTCACTGGAGGGAATTACTCTGCTCACACCATATTAACTCAGTGGTATCACAATCACGCAGCTCCTCAGAGGTTTTTCTCTGCTTTTTAACTACTAAGCTCAAAAGAGAAATCTTTTTGTTACGAGGTTCCATCTCACTGAGAAGGCTTCAGGCCAATCCATATTCAGCAACCTGCTGTGAAAACTCTGCTCACATTTTGACAGCAAATTCAATCACAACAGCTGAGACAGTCCATAGCATTATTACATTTTAAATGAAATGTGTTGGAAAGTCATGTTGCAGCTGTACAGGACATTGGTTAGACCACTTTTGGAATACTGCGTGCAATTCTGGCCTTTCTGCTGTAGGATGTTGTGAAACCTGAAAGAGTTCAGAAGAGATTTAGAAGGATGTTGCCAGGGTTGAAGGATTAAGCTTTGGAGTGAGGCTGAATAGGCTGCGGCTATTTTCCTTTTGTCCTATTTTCCAAAGTCTTTTGGCTATTCACCCTATCGATGTCTCTCATGATTTTATAAACCTTCCCAGTATACCAGAGTCCAAAACGACAGGGCATAGGTTTAAGGTGAGAGGGGAAAGATATAAAAGGGATCTAAGGGGCAACTTTTTCACGCAGAGGGTGGTGCGTGGACAGAATGAGCTGCCAGATGAAGTGGTGGAGGCTGGTACAATTACAATATTTTAAAAGGCATCTGGATGGGTATTTGAATAGGAAGGAGTTGGAGGGATCGGGGCCAAATGCTGGCAAATGGGACTAGAGTAATTGAGGATACCTGGTCGGCATGGATGAGTTGGACCAAAGGGTCTGTTTCTGTGCTGTACGTCTCTATTTCTCTATAAAACAACCCGTAACATTCATTGTAGAAAAGGTCAGTTCACCCTGCGGTCCTTTTAAGAATTTCAGGATCCTTTGCAACTTTAAAAAATAATAAGTTTTTGCTTGGGTCCTGCTCTGTGTACCAAAATTTTGTCAAAATTCATACATTAGATTTTGAGATATATTGCTTACAGACTAACAAAACTATTACTCCCATTCAACTTCAGTTGTGGAGGTAATTAATAGTCTCATCTGAGTTGAACAATGTTCTTTAATTGGCTTTGTTTTCAAAGAAAGGTCATGTTCAACTAATAACATGAATCTCCCTATAGCTGCTGCCTAACTTGTTGAGTTCCTTCAGCAATTTTTGTTTTTACTTCAGATTCGCTGCTTTTTAATGTTGTGCTTTTGCTTCTTAGGTGATGGTCATACTACAATGACTTCTGGTAAAGTTAACACAATAACACCTCGCAAGGCATTTCGTAGAAGTGTTATAAAACAAAAGACCATAAGATGTAGGAGTAGAATTTAGGCCTTTCAGCCCATCGAGCCTGCTCTGCCATTCAATCATGGCTGATCAGTTTCTGAACCCCATTCTCCCACTTTCTCCCTGTAACCCTTGATCCCCTTGACAATCAAGAACCTATCTATCTTTGTCTTAAACATACTGAGTGACCTGGCTTCCACAGCCTCCCTGTGGCAATGAATTCCATAGATTCACCGCAATCTGGCTGAAGAAGTTTCTCCTTATCTCATTTCTAAATGACCTTTCCTTTACTCCTGAGGCTGTGCCCTTGGGTCCTAGTCTTTCCTACCAGTGGAACGTCTTCCCAATGTCCACTCTGTCCAGGCCTTTCAGTATTAAGTTTCAATAGATCCCCCCCCTCATCTTTCTAAACTCCATAGAGTATAGACCCAGAGTCCTCAAACGTTCCTCATTTGTTAAAGCCTTTCATTCCTGGGATCATTCTCGTGAATCTCCTCTGTACCTGCTCCAGGGCCAGTACATCCATTCTGAAATATCGGGCCCAAAATTGCTCACAATACTCTAAATGTGGTCTGATCAGAGCTTTACAAAGCCTCAGAAGTACATCCCTACTTTTATTTTCTACTCCCCTCGAAATAAATGACAACATTGTATTAACCTTCCTAACTACTGACTCACCCTGCAGTTTACCTTAAGGGAATCCTGGACTAGAACTCCCAGGTCCCTTTGCACTTCAGACTTCTGAATTTTCTCCCCATTTAGAAAATAGGCCATTCCTCTATTCTTCCTACCAAAGTGCATGGCCTCACACACTTTCCCACGTTATATTCCATCTGCCACTTTGCCCACTCTGCTAACCTGTCTAAATCCTTCTGCAGCCTCGCACCACCTCAGTACTATCTGTTCCTCTACCTATCATTGTATCATCTGCGCAGTTGTAGCCAGAATGCCCTCAGTTCCTTCATCTAGATCATTAATGTATAAAGTGAAAAGTTGTGGTCCCAACGCTGACCCTTGTGGAACACCATGAGTCACCGGCTGCAATCCTGAGAAGGACCCTTTTATCCCCACTGTCTGCTTTCTGCCAGACAGCCAATCCTCTATCCATGCGAGCACCTTGCCTGTGTGGCATTTTGTCAAAGGCTTTTTGGAAGTCCGGGTAGATAAGATCCATTGGCTCTCCTTGGTCTAAACTGCTCATTACTTCCTCAAAGAATTCTAATGGATTTGCCAGGCATGATCACCTCTTCATGAAACCATGCTGACATCGCCCTATTTTACCGTGTATTTCCAAGTATTCAAAAATCTCATGCTTCACAATGAACAATGACTGACGTCAGGCTAATTGACCTGTAAATTCCCATCTTTTGCCTTGCTCCCTTCTTAAATGAGGGGTTACAGTTACAGTGGCGATTTTCCAGTCCTCTGCGACTCTCCCTGACTTCAGTGATTCCTGAAAGATCACCACTAATGCTTCCACTATTTCTTCAGCTATCTCCTTCAGGACATTCAGTTTTTCTAGCACCTTCTTGGTGATAGCCACCATATTCACCTCTGCCCCCCTCCCCCAGCTGTCTTGAATTTTTGGGATATTACCAATGTCTTCCACCATGAGAACTGACGCAAAGCACTTATTCAGTTCCTCAAACATTTCTTTGTTCCCCATTAATACTTTCCAGTGTAATTTTCCAGTGGTCCAATGTCCACTTTTGCCTCTAAGATATCTAAAGTATCCCTTGTAATCTTCTTTTATATTACTGGCTAGCTTACCCTCATATTTAATCTTCTTCCTCATTTCTTTTTTCACTGTCCCCTTTTTGGTCTTTATAGCCTTCCCAGTCCTCTGACTTCCCACTGCCCTTCGCCACATTATATACTTTTTCTTTTGCTTTTATGCTGTCCCTGATTTCCCTTGTCAGCCGTGATTGCTTCACTCTTCCTTCAGTCTGCTTCTCTTTCCTAGGGATGAATTTTTGCTGGGTCTCCCAAATTACTCCCAGAAGCTCCTGCCATTGCTGTTCCACTGTCTTTACTGATAGGCTCCTCTCCCAGTCAATTCTGTTCAGCTCCTCCCTCATGCCTCTTAAGTTGCGTTTATTCAACTGTAGAACATAGTACAGGCACTGTAGAACATAGTACAGGCACAGTACAGGCCCTTCGGCCTATGATGATGTGCCGACCTATTATCCTACTCTAAGATCAAACTACCCTGCATACCCTACATTTTACTATCATCCATGTGCCTATCCAAGAGTCGCTTAAAGGTCCCTAATGTATCTGACTCCTCTACCACTGCCGGCAGCGTATTCTACGCACGCTCCACTCTCTGTGAAGAACCTACTTCTGACATTTCCCCTATACCTTCCTCCAATCACTTTAAAATTATGCCCCCTAGTAGTAGTCATTTCCACCCTGGGAAAATGTCTGAGTGGATAGCCAATCTATGCCTCTCATCACCTTGTACACCTCTATCAAGTCACCTCGCATCCTTTTTCGCTCCAATGAGAAAAGCTTCCTCAAACTTTCCTCATAAGACCTGGCCTCAAGTCCAGGCAGCATTCTGGTAAATATCGTCTGCACCCTCTCTAAAGCTTCCACATCCTTCCTATACTGAGGCGACCAGGACTGGACACAATATTCCAAGTGTGGTCTAACCAGGGTTTTATAGAACCACAGCATAACCTCACGGCTCTTAAACTCAATTCCCCTGCCATTGAAAGCCAACTCACCATACGCCTTCTTTACAACCTTATCAACTTGGCTGGCAACTTCGAGGGGTCTGTGGATGTGGATGTGGACCCCAAGATCCCTCTGTTCCTCCACACTGCCAAGAATCCTGCCATTAACCCCGTATTCTGCATTCAAATTCGACCTTCCAAAATAAATCGCTTCACACTTTTCTGGGTTGAATTCCATCTGCCACTTCTTTGCCCAGCTCTACATCCTGTCAATGTCGCATTGCAACCTACAACAGCCCTTCACACTATCCACAACTTCTCCAACCTTCGTGTCATCGGCAAACTTGCTAACCCACTCTTCCACTTCCTCATCAAGTCATTTATAAAGATCACAAAGAGCAGAGGTCCCAGAACAGATGCCTGCGGAACACCACTGGTCACCGAGCTCCAGCTGAATACTTTCCATCTACTATCATCCTTCTATTGGACAGCCAATTCTGTATCCAGACAGCCAAATTTCCCTGAATCCCATGCCTCCTTACCTTCTGAATAAGCCTGCCATGTGGAACCTTATCAAATGCCTTGCTAAAATCCAGATACACCATATCCACTGCTCTGCCTTCATCAATGTGTTTTGTCACATCCTCAAAGAATTCAGTAAGTTTTGTGAGGCATGACCTGCCCCTCTCAAAGCCATGCCGACTATTTCTAATCAAACTGTGCTCTTCCAAATAGTCATAAATACTATCTCTCAGAATCCTCTCTAATAATTTGCCCACCACAGAAGTAAGACTGACTGGTCTGTAATTCCCAGGATTATCCATATTTCGTTTCTTGAACAAGGGAATAACATTTGCCACCCTCCATCATCTGGTGTACTCCAGTGGACAGTGAGGGCGCAAAGATCATCGCCAAAGGTGCAGCAGTTTCTTCCCTCGCTTCCCGTAGAAACCTTGGGTATATCCTGTCTGGCCCAGGGGACTTATCAATCCTCATGTTTTTCAAAATTTCTAGCACATCCTCCTTCTTAACATCAACCTGTTCGAACATATCAGCCTATTTCACGCTGCCCTCACAAACGTCAAGGTCCCTCACTAGTGAATGCTGAAGCAAAGTATACATTAAGGACCTCCTCTGATGCCACACACAAGTTCCCTCTACTATCCCTGATTAGCCCTGCCCTCACGCTGGCCATCCTCTTGTTCCTCACATAAATATAGAACGCCTTGGGGTTTTCCTTAATCGTATCTGCCAAGGCTTTTTCATACCCCCTTCTAGTTCTCCTAAGTCTATTCTTCAGCTCCTTCCTGGCTACCTTGTAGACCTCTAGAGCCCTGTCCGATCCTTGCTTCTTCAACCTTAAGTAAGCTTCCTTCTTCCTCTTGACTAGATGTTCCCCATGTCTTGTCATCCAAGGTTCCTTCACCTTACCATCCCTTCCTTGCCTCAGTGGGACAAACCTGTCCAGTACTCATAGCAATTGCTCCCTAAACAACACCCACATTTCAGTTGTGCATTTCCCTGAGAACATCTATTCCCAATTTATGCTCCACAGTTCTTGCCTAATAACATTGTAATTCCCCCTCCCCCAGTTAAATACTTCCCCGTACCATCTGCTCCTATTCCTCTCCATGACTTTAGTAAAGGTCAGGGAGTTGTGATCACTATCACCGAAATGCTCTCCCGCTGAGAGATCTGACATCTGGCCTGGTTCGTTGCCAAGCACCAAATCCAATCTGGCCTTGCCTCTTGTCGGCCTATCTACATATTGAGTCAGAAATCCTTCCTGGACACACCTGACAAAATCTGCTCCATCCAAACTATTTGCACTTAGGAAGTTCCAGTCTATATTAAGGAAGTTGAAATCACCCATGACAACAACCCTATTACTTCTGCATCTTTCCAAAATCTACCTCCCAATCTGTTCCTCAGTGTCTCTGTTGCTGTTGGGGGTGCTATAGAAAACTCCCAATAAAGTGATTGCTCCTTTCCAGTTTCTGACTTCCACCCATACTGACTCAATAGACAAACCCTTCTCGACGACGTCCCTGTCTGCAGCTGTGATACCATCCCTGATTAGCAATGCCACTCCCCTACCTCTTTTACCTCCCTCCCAATTTCTTTTGAAACATCTATACCCCGGAACAGCCAACAACCATTCCTGCCCCGGTGTTATCCAAGTCACTGTAATGGCCACAACATCGTAGCTCCAAGTACTAATCCATGCTCTAAGTTCCTCACCCATTATTCCTGACACTTGTCATGTTAAAGTAGATACACTTCAACCTGTCGCACTGACTGCAGCTTTGCCCTGTCAATTGTCTGTCCTTCCTCACAGACACTCTGCATGCTGTAACTGCCTGTACACCAGCTCCCCTATCCTCTGATCCGTAGCTCCGGTTCCCTTCCCCCTGCCCAACCTAGTTTAAACCCTCCCGAAGAGCTCTATCAAACCTCCTTCCCAGGATATTGGTGCCCCTCCAGTTCAGGTGCAACCCGTCCTTCTTGTACAGGTCCCACCTTCCCCAGAAAGTATCCCAATGGTCCGCATATCTGGAGCCCTCCCTCCTACGCCAGCTCTGTAGCCACATGTTCAGCTGCACTCGCTCTCTATTCCTAGCCTCACTAGCCCGTGGCACCGGTAGTAATCCTGAGATTACTACTCTGCTCGTCCTGGCTTTTAGCTTCCAACCTAACTCCCTGAAACTGTAATACTGTTATATCTGAATCCACCTTCTCCCTCTCAAATTTCAGATTAAATTTTATCATATTATGATCATTGCCTCCTAAGGGTTTTTTCACTTAAGCTCACTTAACAACGTCTGCATCATTACACAACACTAATCCAGAATTGCTTGTTCTCTAGTGGGCTCCATCACAAACTGGTCCAAAAAGCCATCTGGTAGACATTCCACAAATTCATTTTCTTGCAATCCCCTACCAATCTGATTTTCCCAGTCCACCTGCATATTGAAATCCCCCCTGATCACTATAACCTTGCTTCTCAGCTAATTTGGTATCATGTTGCCACCATCTCTTTTGTACCGTGAGCTAAATTTTACTCAACAGTCTCTTGCATTCTATCAAATGCCATCTGGAAATTCATGTATCCTACGTCAACAACATTAGCCTAATTGATTTTTTGTTACCTTTTCAAAAATCTCTTAAGTTAATGAAATATGATTTCCCCTTTAGAAATCCATACTTACCCTTTCTAATCAAGCCACCTTTTTCCAAGTGAGCTCATCAATGTGTTATAGTTCTATAGTGCTTGGAACCAGGTGGATCTTATTGTGCCTCATGCTAAGAGAAAGCATTGGCGTTCCTGCTTCCTCTAAGCACGAGATGCAATATGATCCACCTGGTTCCAATAACTACAGGTTTCAGGGGCTGATACATTGAAACTTCAGTATATCATGTTTGATTTAGCTTCCCGTGTGCAAAATATTGCGGAATAGCATGTTTTTGTTAAACAAAATGCTTCATAATATTATCTTCAGCAAGCTGAGCCATATGTGATGCATTTCCATGCAGATGAGTTGTTTATGCCATGTGCCTCTGGTGCTAAAATTGAAGGAAAGATGATGTATGGTCGATCTTGCATGCCTTATTTATCAAGAACTGAGGTATTAGTGAAATACTATAAACATATTCTTGGCTATGATTGTCAATTGGGTGCTGGGAAATTGAAGGAAAATAGTAATTGTAATCTTAAAAAAAATTGCCAAAAGTCTAGGTTCATGCTTTTAAGGAAACATAGTTAAGTATTATTTACAATTTATGGATTTTGAGCTTAAAATTCGAGGCAACGTTTTTTTCTTGAAAGTTTGAAGAGCTAGGGCTCAATGTGCTACATTTGCAGGTGCTTCTCCTGTAGACAATAATGCAACATAGCATTTGTTTGTTAACTGAATAATTCTTGCATTGAGAGTGTCAAAAAACTGCCAGATATTGGATCTGTTTATAACTTAAAAGATATTTGGGGAACAATTATGACAGAATGTAGCTGCTGCTGACTTGATTTATTCTGAGATCTTACTAAAGCAATTAGTTTCTGTTTTGGTCAAACCTGTCGTTTCAACAGTGCTGCAGAGCCTGGACTATTTTCAGTCTTAAAAAATATGTGCTGCTAATTATTGAAGCAATAAGCAAATTGTGTTTTGTCGATGACTGTAGTACTACTTGATATATGAATAATTCAAAAAAATGATCCCGTGATTGTGAATGATTAATGCGATGACTGCTGAGTTACTCAACTTTTTAGCAATATTCATAAAGCAATTGTTTTGAAAGATTAACAGAGTTGTATGAATGTTGACAATTGCCAACATTATATAAAATTAAGTTTTATAATATTTTTAGAATACTGTGTACAATTCTAGTTGCCCTTCTGTAAGAAGGATGTTGTTAAACTTGAAAGGGTGCAGAAAGGATTTACAAGGATATTACTGGGACTGTAGGGTTTGAGCTACAGGGGGAGGCTGAGTAGGCTGGGGCTTTTTGTCCTGGAACGTCGGAGGCATTATAGAGGTTTGTAAATTCATGAGGGGCATGGATAGGGTGAATGGCCAAGGCCTTTTCCCTAGGGTAGGTGGAGTCCAAAACTAGAGGGCATACGTTTAAGGTGTGCAGGGGAGAATTTAAAAAGGGACTAATGGGTAACTTTTTTTACACAGAGGGTAGTACGTATGTGAACTGAGCTGCCAGAGAAAGTATGGAGATGGGTATTTTTTACAACATTTAAAAGGCACCTGGGCGGGTATATGAATAGGAAGGGTTTAGAGGGATATGGACCAAATGCTGGCAAATAGGGGACAACAAGGTGCAAGGCTGGATGAACACAGCAGGCCAAGCAGCATCACGGGAGCAGAGAGGCTGACGTTTCGGGCCTAGAGGACTGGGTCAGATTGGGATGTCTGGTCGGCATGAACCGAAATTGTCCCGGAGGGACTGTTTTCTTGCTGTGTGACTCTGTGACTCTATGACCCTAAGATTCAAATAGTCACTGATTTGGCATCTTAGTTTATAACTTCTGTTTTACTGTTAGATTTTAGTGAAACTTTGCAAGTATGTGTCACCAGCAGAAGAGCTAGCCCAGAAAGATGACCTCCAGCTTCTGTTCAGTGCTATAACCTCTTGGTGTCCTCCACATAATATCCTCTGGAGAAAGAGTGCAGGAGAGGTACTCATGATCATATCTCGCCATGGACTCAGTCTCAATGTTGTCAAATATATTCATGGTAGGTACTTGCAAGATCCTTCTATCACTGTTATGCATTGCAAATGCTTTCCTACTGACTGTAAAAAAAAAAAAGTCTTCAGGACAGAAGAAAGCCATTTAACATACTGGTGCTGCCTCCATATCAGAATTATATGTTAATTTTATTCCATTTTTATTCCATTGCTTTTTCTCATTGACTGTTAACTGATCTTTTTCTTAAATGTCATGATTTACTAAGTTTCAGTTGCTGCTTGAAATACTTTCTATTTTTGGATGACCATGTACATAAGAAAAGTCTTTAATTTCCTTCTTCATGCTTCTATTGCTAATTCTCCATGAGAATTGTGCATACTGTTAGATTATCTTGAACTATTCTTTGCTGCAATGAATATTGAATGTTTAACTCAAAAGTTAGCAATAAATATTGTTTTTGTAACAGCTTGGCAAACATTAAAATTTTAGTCTTCAGGTAAAGCTGATTACATTTGCAGTCATAAATTCTTAGGAACTTGCAATGCAGAAGTATGCTATTCAGCTCAAACCTGCTCTACCATTCAGTAAGATCACAGCTGACCTGTTTTTAACCTCAAATCCATAATTCTGCCTACCCCTGTTATATTTTCATCCCCTTGCTCAACAAGAATCTATCTACCTCTGCCTTAAAAATATTCAAGATCATCTTCCATCCTCTTTGCAGGAAGAGAGTTCCAAGGATTTGCAACCCTCTGGGAGAAAGTCTTTTTTAAAATATGACCCCTAGTTCTCAATTGTCCCCAAAAGGAAATATTCACTCCACATCTATATTGTCAGGACCCCTCAGGATTTTGTATGTTTCATTTAAGTTGTTCTTCCTCTTCTGAACTCCAATTGGCACATGTCTTGCTTGTCCAATCTTTCCTACTAAGTCAATCTGTCCATCTCAGGTTTTAGTTCAGTCAACCTTCTCTGAATCGCCTCCAATGCATTTACATCTTTCCTTAATTAGGGTGACATTACAGTACAGTACTCCGGATGCAGTCTTACCAGAGCCCTATGTAATGAAGCAGAGCCTTCCTACTGTTGTATTCATTTCCTCCTTATAAGAAATGGTAACATTCTATTAGCCTTCTTAATTACTTGTTGCTACATTGTAGCTTTTTGTGATTTCAAGCATGAAGACACGCAGATCTATCTGCATCTTGGAGCTCTGGAATCTCATACCATTTCAATAACATGATTTTTTTTAAATTCTTCCAGCCAAAATGGGCTTTTCTCCCCCACATTATACTTCCACTTGCCACATCTTTGGCTACTCACTTAACCTAAGTACCTACATAATTTAGCAATGTCTTTGTTTCTGTTCACAGTATACTTTTCTACCCATCTTATTTTCATTGACAAATTAGCAACTGTACCTTTGTTCCTTCAACTAAGTCATTTGTATAAATTGTAAACAGATGATGTCCCAGCACTGATTCCTGTGGCACACCATTTATTACAGCTTGCTGAACCAACCTGAGCAATAGCTATTTGCACACATTGTCTGCTTCCTGTCTGCTAGCCAACCTTCTGTCCGTACCGATATGCTTCACCGTACATCATAGGTTTTAATTTTTAATAATCTGTGATGTGGCACCTTATCAAATGTCTTCTGGAAACTTAAGTACACTACATCCCAGCAGTTCCCCTTTTATCTGCAGCACATTTTACCTTCTGAAAGAACTCGAATAAATTGACCTTGAGTTCCCTTTTACTACCTGTATATTAGCTTTTTCTGATTCACGCACGAGAACACCCAGATCCCTCTACAGCAAAGAGCTCTGAAATTTCGTCCCATTTAAATAATAAGTTGCCTTTTTATTCTTTCAATCAAAATTGATAACCTCAAACTTATCCTCTAAACTCCACCTACCAAATTTTGATCCATTCATCTAACTTATCCATATCCATTTGTCATTTTCTTACTCCTTCATTGGTGCCTACTTTTCCACCTATTTTAGTATCATCTGCAGATTTGGCTATTATACCTTCTATCTCCATGTCCAAGTGATGAATATAGTTTGTAAACGGTTGGGGCTCGAGGACTGAGCCCTGTGGCGCCTCACTAGTTGCATCTTACCATTCAAAAAACACACTAATTTATCTGACCTGTCTGCTTTATATTGGTTAGCCAATCCTGTATCCAAGCCAATCAATTACTCTGCCTTGGTGTGACCTTCCCTTGTGTAATACCTTATCAAAGGTCTTCTGGGAGTTCAGATACACATCTACAGGATCTACATTATCCACTATGCTTGTTGTATCTTTGAAGAACTTTAGTATGTTAGTCACCACAATTTACCTTTCATAAAACTGTAACGACTCTGATAGAGATAGTAGGAATTGCAGATGCTGGAGAATCCGAGACAACAAGGTGCAGAGCTGGATGAACACAGCAGGCCAAGCAGCATCATAGGAGCAGAAAGGCTGACGTTTCGGGCCTAGACCCTTCATCAGAAA
>NC_063332.1:108053232-108110423 GCF_021869965.1 Rhincodon typus
GTGTTCATCCAGCTGTGCACCTTGTTCCCACGCATCTGATAGTTTGTGTTTTGACTTTCCAATTGTCCTGTTATTAGTTTCTTAATAATGGATTCTGACAATTTACTAATGACATGTTGAACTAACTGGTCTATGTTTCTTACTTTCTACCTCCTTCCTTTCCAAACCACTGGAACCTTTCTCTCATCCAGGAAATTTGGAATATTATAACAGTGGATCCACTGTCTCTGCTACCACTTTCCTTTAAGACCCAAGGATCTAGGTTGTTAGGCCTTGGGGCCTAGTCTGCCTTCAATTCCAACAGATTACTCAGTACCTTTTCTCTAAATTTTCCTAAATTTTTGCCTTTCTCTAATCTTTGTATTCTTGTTACTATTGGGATGATACAAGTGTCCTCAACTGTGAAAACTGAGGCAAACCATTGATTTAGTATCTCCACCATTTTCTGTGTTCCCTGCTATGAATTCCTCTGACTCCTCTCAATTCCATCCTCTGATGGATCACCATTCACTTACTCTCTTCCTTTTTATATACATTTAGAAGTGCATGCTGTTAGTCTTCTTTCATTTCATAATTCTTTTATAATTGACCTTTTCTTTCTCTATTGTTTCCTTTAATAACCCTTTGGTCTTTAAACATTTTTCCAGTCTTCCATACTGCCGCTGGTCTTTGCAATAGGGTATGTCTTAGTTATTTTCTTTAAATTAGCTTTAACTTCCTTGCTTACCCCTCTTTTACAACCCTACATTTGGTACTTTCCAATCTAATGGCACCGTCACCTCTAATCTAGGTTATAATGAGGGTCCATCAGGACCTGGGCATTTGTCGGCCTGCAGCTCCAAAAACTTACTCCTACTACTTTTGTAGTGTTTGTAAATTCTCATGAACTCCCTCCTTCCATTTGTTCCCTGATATCTACTGTTACTGGGATGTTACTTGACTCCTCTCTTGTAATTCGTAAGATGCTACAACAATGAAAAAGGTACTTTGGCCTATTGTACCTATACAGAAAGTGCTGTCTAACTACCTACACTCGTACATCTGCCTTTTTCTCATAACTAAGCAATTGTTTCCACATTAAATATTTATCCAGTCACCTTTTAAAAATGATCCAGTCTGCTCCTCCAAGCTTTTAATGCATTTGAAGTCATAATTCTTCACATGAAGAGAAATTCTCATCTTAGCTCTAGCTGTTTAGCTATTTACCATATATCTATATCCTTTTGCGTATATGCTGCAACTTCTCCTTTACCGACCTCTATTGACTCTCTTAGCTTTCTTTGGTCTTAGAAGAACAAGACTTAGAAGACATTCCACATCTCTAAAGATTTTGCATTGCTATTAAGTGGTAAATTTCATAGAAACATAAGAATTACGAGCCGCAGTAGGCCATTTAGTTCTTCTGAACCTGCTTCACCATTCAGTATGATCATAGCTGCTCACCCAACTCTTCTCACTTTTTTCACGGTAAAGGTGTGGCTGTGGGTACCTGCTCAGGCCTGAGTAATGCCAGTTCCTTTGTGAGAAATGTGGAACATTCCATGTTCCAGTCCAACTTGGGTCCCTCTCCTCAACTCTTTCTCTGGTACATTGATAACATCGTTGAGGATGTTTTCCTCTCCCCTGGACTTGGAAATCTTTATCAATTTTGCTTCCAATCTCCATCCTTACAACTTATCTGGTTCATCTCCGAGTCCTCCCTTCCCTTCCATTGACACCTTGGCTTCCATTTCAGAGGATAGGCTGAGCACTGATATCCATCACAAGCCTACCAACTCCCACAGTTCCTTGTCTATGCGTCCTCACACCATGCCTGTTAGAAGGACTCCATTCTATTCTCCCAATTTCTCTGTTTCTGCTGTATCTGTTATGATGTCACTTTCCGTGCAGAATCCTGAAACATGTCTTCCTTTCTCCTCAACCAGAGATTCCTTGCTACCACATTTCTGTCAGC
Source organism: Rhincodon typus (assembly GCF_021869965.1). Classification (NCBI taxonomy): domain Eukaryota; kingdom Metazoa; phylum Chordata; class Chondrichthyes; order Orectolobiformes; family Rhincodontidae; genus Rhincodon; species Rhincodon typus. The sequence continues at coordinate 108,055,187 of NC_063332.1, forward strand.
CATGTCTGATCCATTTCCGGCACTTTGAACCCAGGTGCAATTTGAACCCAGGATCACAGAATAATACTGGGGTCTCTGGGTTGCTAGTCCATAGATAATACCATTATGACATCTACCCTTATTCCTTCCCTTCTGTCCCTTGGCAATAATAGGTTTCCCCTAGTCCTCATTTTCCACTGCCCCAGCCTCCGCTGCCATTTCCACCATCTCCAGCAGAATGCCGCCGCCGTAAACACACTCCTCTCCCCTCCGGGATACCCAAATCCACTTCTCTATTCCCGATATCACCTCTCTCAACACCTTCCCATGCAATTGCAATTGCCCACTTACCTCCTCCCTCCCACTATCCAGGACCATAAGCACACTTTTCCAGGTGAAGCAGTGTTTTAACTGCACTTCCTTCAATCCAGTCCACTGTACTTGCTGCTCACATTATTGGCCCCTCTACACTGGGGAGACAAAACCTGGCTGAGCACATCTTTATCTGTTAAAATGATCCAAGCTTCCTGTTGCCTACCACTTCAACACATCACCGTGTTCTTGTGGCAACATTTCTGTCTTGAGTCTGCTGCATTGTTCCAGCGAAGCTCAATGCAGGCTGGAGGAACAGCATCTCATGTTTCACCTAGGTGCCTTGTAGCCCTCATTATGCAACATTGAGATTAACAATTTCAAAGCATAAACACCTCCCTCCATGGTCATTACCCAAACCCACATCTGGGTCCCGTTCTGTATTGGTCTGTTGATCTGGTTCTGACAAGTTCTCTCTCACACTCTTGCTCGCTCCCCCTTGCCATCACTCCCTCCCTCTTTCCCTCTTGTGCTCGCTCCCGCCCTCGCTCACTCTGTCCCCACTTTGGTGTACCATCTCCATCTATTCATGTCAGTTTTCCGTGCTGTCATGAGCATGAATACCACCATTTCCCAGCTGCTTTTAGTTATGATGAAGGGTCACTGAAGTTGAAACATTAACTTTGTTATCGTCTCCACAGTCGCTACTGGATATGCTGAAGTTTCTCGAGCACTTTTTGCTTCAGATCTTCAGCTCTTTGTTTTATTTATCTAACTCAGTATCCTGTACCTGCTTTTTTCCCTATTTCCTTTGATCCCTTTAACCCTAATCACAATATCTATCATCTTGAAAACATTCAATGTTTTGGCTTTGACTGCTTTTGGTGACAATGAATTTTACAGGCTCACCACTCTGGGTGAAGAAATTTCTTCCCATCTCCACATTTCCCTTGCACATCCGTTCTTAGAAATATAGTTTTTTAAATACCCATATTCATTCACACAGTTGGAGGGTTGCTGGCCAGGGTAGCATTTGTTGTCTATCTCTAATTGCCTGGAAGGCAGTTAAGAGTCAGCAACATGACTGTGTGGTTCTGGAGTCACATGTTGGGCAGATCCTGCAAGCATGGCAGATTTGTTTCACTAAAAGGCAATAGTGAATCTGATGCCTTTTTAAAACAATTGACAGTGAGTTTGTGGTCATTCTTAGACTTTAATTCCCAATGTTTGTTGAATTCAAATTCCACCAACTGCTGTGGTGCAGTTTGAACCCAGGATCACAGAATAATACCGGGGTCTCTGGGTTGCTAGTCCAGAGATAATACCATTATGACATCACCTCCACACTCGAGCCCATAACTGGTCACATTACTGCAACAATAACCTAACTAGTGATTTATTAAGCCTCAGTATAACTTCCTTGCTTTTGTATTTGATGCTTTAACTGATAAATTCAAGGATCTTGAATTCTTTTTTAACATTTTGGTAAAATAAACACGTGTGGCTGTGGTATGGGCTCTAAATTCTGGTCTTGTCATTAATGCCTACATTCAGTGAACAAAGTAAAAAATGCAGTCTTCTCAACTTGCCATACTACTTTCAAAGACTCATGAACTGTCTCCCAAGCCATCTCTTGTTCTCAACCCTTTGCAAATGGAAACATCTTCTATCTGATAAGTCTGAATCCATCCATGATTAGGAACACCTCAAATGTTCTGCCCAATTTGCTATTCTCTAAGGGGAGCAACTCCTAATTTCTCCAATTTGTCTATCCAACTAAAGTACCTCATCCCCGAAATTCTCCAAAAATTTTTCTATGCCGCCTCGAAACTTTTTGCATCCTTTCTAGTTTTTATGTTGACAGAAACGGTTGCTGCAAGTACTGAATGCCCATCCTTTTTACATGTTAATGATCAGATAGCAGTATTAATAATTTCAGTATCACTACTGTATTATCCAGATATAATCACTTTGATATTCTGTATTCAAGTTATGAATTTCCTAGCCATGAGTTTATTTTGAACTTGTACAGTAAATGAGCGCTGAAAATATGAATCATTCCTTTTAACTATGGCGGTCGGTTTAAAATGAGTTGTACCGTAAATAGACACTCTTTGAAACTATATCTAATATTTAATAAGCAATTTAGTCTGTGCCCTTGTCATAACTAAATTTCAAAGCTATTTTTGTAATCTTAATTTATAGCTTCTTTCTAAACGGAAAATTATTTATGAATCAAACTTATAATGGAAGATAGTAACTAATTTTACTGATGTTAATGAGAACGTATTTTTTAAAAATTGTTATTAGTATTTGCGGTAAAGCATATCTGGGAGCGTATTAATTTTAAGAAAATCCTCTACACTGGGGGAAAAATAGCTACATCCATTGAGTTACAAAAACCACTCGTAATTTGTAAATGTAGCCCCTTTATTACTGGCTTTTAGCTTGAAAATGTTTCAAGATTTCCTGCATTAAAAAGTAATGCAGTGCAATGCAACTTTCTCTAATTCTGAGATTTATATTTTCATTTGAATTAGATTAATGCTGCTTGAAGGACTTGATTGATGTTCTGACCAAAAAATTTTAGATTTTGACATTTTTCTTCCTATAGCACCTAGAAAAGAATTTATAGGAGGAATGCAGAATGGCAACTTTCCATTTTTTTTAATATTGATCTACCTTTTTGTTTAGAAAAAGAATGTGTGGCCACTTGTATCCAGAACATGCAGCAATCAGAAGATCTTTTACCCCTAGAAATCGTTGAAATGTTTGCTGGACTGTCCTGTTTCCTTAAAGACTCCAGTGATATATCACAGGTTCTTTTAGATGATTTTAGGTCCTGCCAAGGTTATCAATTCCTTTGTGACCTTCTGCTCAGGTAAGTTCATAACATAGTTTTTTTTTTTTTGTTCATGCACTATCATCAATTGTGTTTAGTGAGCTGTTTTAAGTTCACTTCATCTGCTTAACTTAAATGTGTAGTGTGAGCACTGCTGTCTTAATGTCATTTGAGTTTATACAGCGTAACAGGTATGCCTATCTGCTTTTCGCTTGATTCAAGACTTAATTAAGAAGAGTTCCTGAAAGAGTAGATGACTGATTTGAGAGAGCATTGGTTTATTTAATTTTCTTTCCTTAAGTTAAATCTGCCTTATCAAATAAATGTAAAAAGAATTAGTGTCTCAGTGTGAAACTACAGAGATGGAGAATGCTGGCAGGCAACCATATTTCAGATATGATAGGGGAGAGTACAGTCTATCAGATTTAATTAGAAAAACACATTTGTAGAATTTAAGAAGTGGTACTGTTGCAGTACTTGTTTTAATACTAGATTAAAACATGCAAGATCCTGAGGGGTCTGGACAAGATAGATGTGGAAAGGATGTTTTCTCTTGTGGAAGAATCTAGAATTAAGGGTCACAGTTTAAAACTTAGGAGATCACTCATTGAAGATAGATGAGATTTTTTTTCTAAAAAAATGGACATGAGTCTTATAGCTCTTTCTCAAAATGAGGTTGAAGCAGAGCCATTGAATGTTTTAGTGTAGAGGTAGGTAGAAGCTTCCTAAGCGTGGAGATGAAAGGTTAATGAAGATGGGCAGGAATGCAGAGTAATCCTCGTTTAAGAGCAAGAGTGAAACTTGTTGTAAAATATCTTGCACCTTACTTTATTAAAACTGTTTTTTATTTCATTCAAGTGCAATTTCTACATTCTATCATCTCTCTCTTTGTATTGTGCGTGTTAATTAATAAAAATATCTACTAATGAATGAATAAATATTCATATTAACACCTATCTAATAATTTGGCCAAATAAGCTGTTGGTATTGCCTTAGTTCAGGCATCTAATTGGCATCGACAAAATCTGATCATCTTGCTACCAGTTTAATTAGAAACTTAAGGATTGTATAGTAAAGTGTTGGGGTGAGTATCTGTCCTTCTGATATATTCTTTTATTCTTGTATCCATTGCTCAATGAGCATCAGTCAAGGAATAATGAAAGATGTATTGTGGCAGGTTGGGTAGAATCTTAAAGTTTTGTTGGAGCGGTGATGGCTTCAACAACAGATCAGAAATCTGGGCACAGCTCCACCTTGGTCATTTCCAAGAGCCCTGACTTGATGTTGATATTTTCTATCAACCAGTTCAGAGATGTTTTTATATACCTCTGGAGCAGATGGGACATGAACTCAGGCCTCTTGGCTCAGAGGTAGGGACACTACCACTGCACCACAACAGCCCCTGCTCTGACAGGCCATTAACTACGTGGTGTGTCAACTTCTGACCCTCAATTGGTGAAAATGGGACCAGTAAAAACAACTGGCCTGACCAATCCGGAGTTGACCCCTCCCCTCCCCCCAACTCCCTCTTGGCCTGCTAGAAGTCCTCCAAAGTCTACAGGGTGGCCTTCTCACGTAGCAAATGGCAAACTCCTTCAATCCCCACTATTGGCGTTGGCAGCAGGAAGAGGCCTTTTATTGGCCCTTATTTGACTTCAGTTGTCCTCTGTGTAGGAAGGGTATCTGCTAGTTTCCCACTCAGAATTCCATGGCCTAAGGAAGGCAACAGGTGCTCTGCCTCAGCCTTCATCCTGTTTCTACATCCACTTCGTTCCATTTGTTTTTGTTTCAAAATCTTCTAACTTCATCCCACCCTCTCCCTATAATCTTCTCCAACCCCACAGCTCTCAGAGATAGATGCACTCCTATAACTTTGACCAGTTGTGCATCCCTGGTGTTAAACATTACAACATTAGTCATAGACATACAGTGTGGAAATAGACCTTTTGGTCTAACTTGTCTATGCCAACCAGATTTTCCAAACTAAGTTATTCCAGTTTGCCTGTATTTGGACCATATCCCTCTAAACCTTTCCTATTCACGTACTGTCCAAATATCTTCATGTTCTAACTGTACCTGCATCTGCCACTTGGTCTGGCAGTTTGTTTGACATACGAACCACCCTCTGTCTGAAAAACTTACCCCTCAGGTCCCTTTTAAATCTTTGTCCTCTCACCTTAAAATTATGCCATCTAATTTTGAACTCCCCTACCCTGGGAAAAGGACCTTGGCTATTCACCTTGTCTATGTCCCTCATGACTTTATAAACCTCTATACGGTTACCCCTCAACCTCCTACGCTCCAGTAAGTGTCCTATTAACTCAAACCCTCCAGTCCCAGTAACGTCCTTGTAAATTGTCTCTGCATCCTCTCCAATTTAATAATATCCTTCCTGTAACAGGGCTTCCAGAACTGTCACAGTACTCCAAAAGTAGCCTAACCAGCATCCTGTACAACTGCAACATGATGTTCAAACTACTATATTCAGTGGTCTGAGTAATGAAGGCAAGCATGCCAAATGCTTTCTTTATCACCCTGTCCACCCATGACACCACTTCCAAGGAACAATGCACCTGAACCCCTGTTCGACAACACTCCCTAGGGCCCTACCATTAACTATGTAAGACCTATTCTTGTTCATCTTACCAAATGCAACACCTCGCATTTGTCCATATTAAACTCCATCTGCCACTCCTTGGCCTATTGGCCTAATTGATCAAGATCCCTTTGTGCTGTTAGATAACCATCTTTACTGTCTGCTGTACCACCAATTTTGGAGCATTTGCAAACTTACTAACCATGCTTCCTGTATTCTCATCTGAATTGTTTACATAAATGACAAACAGTAGTGGACCCAGCTCCAATCCCTATGGAACGCCGCTGGTCACAGTTGGAAAAACAACCCACCACACCATCCTCGGTCTCCTACTATCAAGCTAATTTTGTATCCAATTGGCAAAGCGCTTCAGAATTCCATGTGCTCTACCTTTGCTGATTAGTCTACTGTGCAGAACCTTGTTAAAGGTCTTGCTAAAATCCATATAAGACACATCTTACTTTCAGTTGCCTAGGCCACAAAGTTTGAATTGCTCTTTTTAAATGTCTCTTGCACAAATTCTTCCTTTAAAACATTCTTTAAAGCCCAGCTGTAAGACCAAGCTTTTACTTATCTGACCTAATAGCGGCATATATATCTCAATGTCATATTTCGTTTTGTAATGAGAGCTTTCATTATGTTGAAGGCTGTATATCAATATAAGTTGTTATACCAGTAGGAAGTATTGAGGCTTGATTTTGTTTTCTAACTATCAGGTTTTTCAATTTGAGGTTTTGGTAGTGTAATGATTAAAAAGAAACTTAGTTTGTGCCACTCTTTCTCAAATGGGCTTTGATTTAGGCAATCAGGATTTCTGCTGTATACAGTATTATTCCATGTGTATAGAGCACCTGTAATGTATTTCGTACATTTCCACAATTATCAGCAAGACTGCTCGGTGGTTTGTGCAGTGTAGATTTAATGCATAGTTGGAAATAATTCTGAAAATGTTCCGCTTTGGTGTGGCAGTTTCAAAGCTTTGTGCTTAACTGGATTTCTTTCTATACTTTCACAAACCCCTCAAGCTATGCTTCTGTTGCAGCACCCTTGACATCTAATCCAAAAGCCCTTACTGAGGTTCATGATCAGTAACTGGTCCATTGAATTTTTTGACTTCCTTGATAATAATCAACTTGTCAACACTTTAGTTATGTGGATGACTTGGTAATGGCATTTGAATAAGGCTCAGGTATCAGAATGGCTTGGCTGCTCGTACACTGAAGGTTATATTGGGACTTATTTTAAGCAATTTAAGGAACAGTTTAGAGATTTGTCCCATCGAGCCTTGTCATCTATTGACAGTCCACATCTCCAGGTAACTTATTTCTTAATAACATTTCATGCAATGGTTGCCAATATAAATTAATTACACTGTATATATGTGTTTTAGATTGGAGCAAATAAATGAACCTGATGCCAAAGAGGCCGTGAAAGACTTGGTTCAGTTGGTGACCTCATTGACAATATATGGGATCAATGAATTGAGATCTACTGGCATAACTAGTGGAGCACCTTTTCTTCTGCCAGGATTTGCAGTACCACAACCTTCTGGCAAAGGTGACGCTATCAGTTAATTCTCAGTATTACTATACAAAATGACATCTTTATGAAAATCTTGACCAAACTTTCTTCTTTATTTTCATTGTGACATTATAACTTTCCTTTATGGCAACTGCATTTCATTGCATGTTATTGTGACAGAAATGATTGCTTCTGTTATTTATCTCCATATAGAAGTTTGCTTATCACTTTTAATGCACAATGTCTGTCTTGAAATTATATACTTTCTTTCATCAAATGTATATTCCTCTATAGCAAAATAGTTTTTAGATGATACATGTAAATGATGACACTTTTATGTATTTGAGTTAGACTCCTGGATGCATTATAAGACCTCATGTTAAATAATGGCATGCTCTAAACTAGTATAGCTTTTGTTCCAACCATGAAGAAAAATGCATGCTCTGTGCATTCAGTTGTAATTAGGCTATTGTACTTGAACAGCTAAGCTATTGCATGTCAATGCAATAATTGACATTAAAAAGTTGTCAGAATAAAATTTTAGAATTAACTAGGGAAGTCGTTTACTACTTATTTTCTTGATATTTTCTGTTATGTAATCTCAAAAGAAAAGTGCTAGAGTAGCATTACTAGAAGAAAGCTTAGTAATAAAGCAATAGACTGGCAGCTGAATGTCCCAGGATTAAGATGTTTCGGGTGTCATAGGGATGTAAAAGGAATGGGGGAGTTGCATTACTGGTAAAGGAGCCCCTCTCAGCTGTACTGAAGGAGGATACATCAGCGGATGTGTGCAGCGAGGTAATATAGGTAGAACTCAGGAATAGGAAAGGTGAAATCACACTGCTGGGGGTATACTACAGACCTTCCAACAGCCAGCGGGAGGGAGAGGAGAGAATTTGTAAACAGACTTTGGAAAATGTAAAAACAGCAGGGTTGTTCCAGTGGGTGATTTTAACTTCCCTTGTATTGACTAGGACTCACTTCATGCTAGGGGCTTGGATGGGGCAGAATTTGTAAAGACCATTCAGGAGGGTTTCTTGACACAGTATAGAAACAGTCCAACCAGTGAAGGGGTCATACTGGATCTGGTTTTGGGAAATGAGCCGGCCTGGTGAGTGAAGTTTCAGTGGGTCAGTATTTTGGGAGTAGTGACCAGAATACTGAGAGTTTTGACATATTCATGGATAGGGATAACAGCAGTCTTCGGGTGGAAGTGTTAATCTGGGGGAAGGCGAACTACAGCAATATTAGGCAGGAACTGGGGAATTTTGATTGGAGGCAATTGTTTAATTGTTTAATTGTTTTATCCACATCGGACATGTGGGAGTCTTTCAGACGGCAGTTGATAAGAGTTCAGGAGTGGCACATTCCTGCAAGAATGAAGGATAGGTATGGCAAGTTATGTGAACCTTGGATGACCAGGAACGTTGTGACCTTGATCAAAATGAAAAAGAAAGCATCTATAAAGTCTAGGAGGATGGGAACTGATGAAACCCTTGAAGTATATAAGGAAAGTAGGAAAGAACTTAAACAAACAAGTAATTAGAAGAGCTAAAATGGGTCATGATAGTCATTAACAAACAGGATTAAGGAGAATCCCAAGCCTTTATATATATGTATAAAAAGCAAGTGGGCAGAAAAGGAAAGGATTGGCCCATAAGGACAAAGAAGGGAATCTGTCTGGATCTAGAAGAGGTAGGTGAGGTCCTAAGCGCATACTTTGAATCAGCATTCACCAAAGAGAAGGAATTGGTGGAGGATGATCTCAAGGAAGGCCGTGTCGAATTTCTAAACCAGGTTGCTATTAAAAAGGAAGAGATATTGTCCATCTTAAAAAAAAAAAGGAAAAAAAAAAGAAAAAAAAATACGAAGGTAGAGATGTCCCCGGATCCTGATGGGATCTATCCCAGAATATGGAGGGAGGCAAGAGAACAAACTGCTAAAACCTTGACATCTTAATATCCTCTTTGATCACAGATGAGGTCCCAGAGGACTGGAGAAGAGCCAATGTTGTCCCAACGTTTAAGGAGAGTAGCAGTGATAATTCAGGAAATTACAGGCTTCTGAGGCTCCCGTCAGTGGTAGGAAAATTATTGGAAAAGGTTCTCGGAATCAAGACCTGTGTGCATTTAGAAGCAAATGGGCTTATTAGCGATAGCATGGTTTAGTGCAGGTGAGGTCGTGCTCTCTAACTTAATTGAGTTTTTTGAGGAGATGACAAAGATGATAGAGAGGAAAAGCGGTTGATGTCGTCTGCATGGACTTCGGCAAAACCTTTGACAAGGTCCCTCATGGCAGACTTTTACAAAAAGGTAAAGTCACATGGTATCAGGTGAGCTGGGAAGATGGATACTGAATGGCTTAGTCATGGGAGACAGAGTAGTGGTAGAAGGATGCTTTTCAGAATGGAGGGTTGTTACTAGTGGTGTCCACAGGGAATCAGTGCTGGGATCTCTGCTGTTCATGCTCTACATAAATGATTTGGAGGAAAATGTGGCTGGTCTAATTAGTAAGTTTGCTGGCAATGCAAAGATTGATGGAGTTGTGGATAGTGAGGAGGATTGTCAGAGGATACAGCAGGATACAGATCATATGCAGGCACGGGCAGAAAAGTTGCAGATGGAGTTTAATCCAGACAAATGTGAAGTGATGCATTTTGGAAGGTCAAGTGTAGGTGGAAATTATACAGTGAATGGCAGAACCCTTGAGAGTATTGATATGCAGAGGGATCTGGGTGTGCAGGTCCACAGATCACTAAAGGTGGCAGCGCACGTAAATAAGGTCTTAGAAAAGGCCTATGGCATGCTTGCCTTAGGGATATTGAGTATAAGGATAGACAAGTTGTGCTGCGGTTTTATAGAACTTTAGTTAGACCACATTTGGAATATTGCATATAGTTCTGGTCACCACACTACCAGAAGAGCGTGGATTCTTTGGAGAGGATACAGAAAAGGTTTACCAGGATGTTGCCTGGTTAGGTTGATTTTAGCTATGAAGAAAGTTTGGATAGACTGGATTTGTTTTCACTGGAATGCAGGCGGTTGAGGGGGTGACCTGATAGAAGTTTTTAAGATTGTGAATGGCATGGATAGAGTGGAAGGTATGAGGCTTTTTCCCAGGGTGGAGGGGTAAATTACTATGGGACACAGGTTCAAGGTGCGGGGTTGCGGGGGTGGTGGTGCGTTTGAGATGTGCGAGTCAAGTTTTTCACACAAAGGGTGGTAAGTGCCTGGAACGTGCTGCCAGAGAAAGTGGCGGAAGCAGACACAATAACATTCAAGGAACACCTGGACAAATACATTAATAGGAAGGAAATAGATGAATACGAATCCTGCAAGTGAAGACAGCTTTAGTTTTAGTTTTAGTCTGGAAGGGCAAAATGTGCTGGTACAGGCTTGGCGGGGTGGAAAAGGACCTGTACCTATGCTGTATTGTTCTTTGTTCTCTTTGTTCTAGAACCTGAGCATTTAAAAATGAGCCTCAAGTGAAAATTCAGATTTACCAAGTTTTGGAAATAATTCCAAATTTGAGAAAGCTAATGGGACTTGGAAGCCAGGATGGGTAATAGGGACGTTTTGGTTTTGAAAACCTAGCAAATTAAATTTGGCAGTTACTCCATAATATTTAACTACATGATGAAAAAGAGCTGTTATAAATAGTTATTTTAATTAAATACACACTCTGAATTTGAAAAGAGGTGATGAAATTGTGCATTGAATACTGTTATTCTTCTCTCAAACTAGGTCGCACAGTAAAAAATATCCAAGCGTTCTCTGTTCTTCAGATTGCCTTCTTAAAAGCAAAATCAAGCCATCTTGCCAGAATCATCCTTGATGCCATTTCAGACCTCTACGTTGCAGATAATGCTAATTACTTCATCCTAGAATCTCAGCACACACTTTCACAGTTTGCTGAGAAGATTTCCAAAGCACCTGAGGTGCAACTCAAATACTTTGAAATGTTGGAGTTTATTATCTTCAGCTTAAACTATATTCCATGTAAAGAACTAATAAGTATCAGCATCTTGTTAAAGTCTAGCACCTCTTACCAGTGTAGCATCACTGCAATGAAGACACTTGCGAAATTTGCTCGCCATGATCCTATTTTTAGGGATGTTTATCGAGAAGTTGGATTGCTTGAGGTGATGGTCAATCTCCTGCACAAATATGCTGCTCTATTAAAAGAGCCCATTCAGAGTTTTAATGAGCCAGGTAAATCTATGTTATCTATATTAATGCTCATGTTGCTTTTAATTATGGAAGTCCCAGTACTGAGGAGGCCATTATCTGTCATGCATGCTGTTGTCTAGCTTTTTTATTCCATTCTTGTTATTTTTTCTGTTGTTTGTTGGAGGTTTGCTTGACTGCCAGGGAGTAGGAAGTGTCTAGTGATGACAGAACAGGCATTTGACTGTAGGCCTGGCCTGATGGACCTGTAGGTCATTGCCTGCCTGACATTAGTACAACATGAACATGTGATAAAGTGTGATAATCCACATTGGTATAACTTCAAATATTACAAGAATTGTTTATGACTCCTTCAATATTAGAGTCCATGTAGGGGGAAGAAAGCGTGCATTTAACTTTGGCAATGAAATCCTGTATTTGTATGCATTTTTTTATAATGAACAAGCCAGCAATCTGTGACATGTAACATCTACTGACCAGACAGTTCCAAGTGTTGTTAGGAGGCAACATTCGATTATGCCCCAGCAGAAGTGTAGGAGCTTATTGCAATGTTTTCAATAGGTCACACAGGACAGTTCAAGGATCATTGAAGAGGACCTCAAATGTTACAGACCTTTGGGAAATTCATTGTTTATGACAGAGGGAGGAAGATGTAGCCTCCATGTTATTAGTGCTGCAGTTGGCTGTACCGCTGACAAGACATTTGAACTACACAAATTCCGTGTAGCTGACTCATTGAGGAGGTCGGGAGCAGTTAAATTGTTCTGTGCTGATGGAACTTAAAGAAGTTCTAGGAATTAGTAGGTAGCTAAGTGTTGAAGTCAGCACTCAAAAGATATCCTTAGAAACTGGGAAATTAGGAAGGTTGCTGACACCATTGGGGAAAGCCATGAGGGGTTCACAAAAAGCCTATGACCATCAATAATTCAGTGCAGTTGAGAAAATGGAGATTGTAAAGCTCACAAACAAATTTTGCTTGACTTAGTTGATCAAGTTTGGAGCTCAGGGAAAACCCCAGGGACAGGACTAGCTCACTGAAACTGGATGTCCATGAGGAGCCAGAATTACACTTTTGAATGAGTACTGATGAAAACTTTGAGTCCAGGGAAGCTTAGACTCAGGAAAGGGTAGTAATCAACAAGAACGGGAGCAGTTTTTGAGGCCATCTGTAATTGACTGGCTTTTAAGAGGAAATTTCAATAAAAGTGAAGAATTGTTATCATTTTTAAGTAGTTTAATAAGACTTTGACCCATTGTATCATGAGCATCCTGGGGGGAGTTAGTGAAGAAGTGTTTGCATGTTGCTGTTGATGATGGGATGTTCTGTCACCATATTTAACACACGTTAATTCTGGGTGTTAGGATATAAATTGCACGTGCATTATATGGATTGTGCTACTTTTCTAACGTTGTACCATAATGTTTGTTGTTTGTTCAAAACTGCGCAATCTTGTAGCTTTATTTTACTAAGTGCTTTGGATCTTATACCTTATCTGCTTTTAAAAAAAATTACTGGTCTTTGACTAAATTGTAACATGACTTTGGTAGTCTGTTCCAGGATCATTACTTATTGGATCATAACCGCAAACAAAAAAAAGGCCCTAATGGGAGTAATATACATGCCTCCTAGCAGTATCAGGATGCGGGGTAGAAAATAAATCAGGAGATTAAAAAATGGCACTATTATAATAATCATGGTGGACGTCAGTATGCAGGTGGATTGGTAGCAGAAAGAAAATAAATCCCAAGAAAACAGGCGCACTTGATTAAGGAGCTGAAAGTGAAGGAATCCCTGGGGAACAGTGACCATAATATGATAGAATTCACCCTGTCATTTGAGGAGGAAAAGCTTTAATCAGATGTAATTGTATTACAATTGAGTAAAGATAATTACAGAGACATGAGGGAGGAGATGGTCAGACCTAATTGGAAGGGGAGCCCAGCAGGGAAGATGGTAAATGGCAGGAGTTCCTAGGGGTAATCGAGGAAGGATAGCAGAAATTCATCTCCAGGAAATACTCTAAGCAAAGGATGAGACAACCATGGCTGACAAAAGAATTCTGGGACAGCATAGTAGCAAGAGAAAAAGCATTCATTGCAGTGAAGATTATTGAGAAGTTAGTGGATTGGGAAGCCTTTAAAAATCAGTAGATGGCCAATAAAAAGCAATAAGTAATGAAATGAGAGTAAACCAGCTAGTGAAAGCAAAAAGATTGCAAGAATTTTTTTTTAAGATATATGTAAGCGAGAGGCAAAAGGGTGGATATTGGACCACTGCAAAATGAGTCTGAAGAAGTAACAATGGGGAGTAAAACAACAAAGGAACTGAATAAGTACTTCATGTCTGTTTTCACAGTGGAAAACACCAGCAGCATACCAGAAGTAGGGGTAGGGGCAGAGGTGAGTGTAGTGGACATCATTAAGGAGAAGGGCATGGAGAAGCTGAAAGATCTGAAGATTGGTAAATAACCTGGACCGGATGGTCTGCATGCCAGGAGGAAATTGTGGAGGCATTGGTGGTGATCTTTCGGGAATCAGTGGAACCTGGGAGGGCCCCAGAAGATTGGAAAATGGCTAATGTAGCACCTCTGTTTAAGAAGGGAAGGTGATAGAAGACAGGAAATTATAGGCCAGTTAGCCTGACCTCAGTTGTTGGTATGATTTTAGAGTCCATTATTAAGGGTGATATTGCAGAGTACTTGGAGGTGCATGGGAAAACAGAGCTGAGTCAATGTGGTTTCATCAAAGGGAGGATATGCCTGACAAATCTGTTAGAATTCTTTGAGGAGATAATGAATGAGTCAGCAAAGTAGAGCCAGTGGATGTGATCTGTTTGGATTTCCAAAATGCTTTGATAAGGTGTTGCAGAGGAGGCTGCTAAATAATATAAGAGCCCATGGTGTAGGGGCAAAGTACTGGCATGAATAGAGGATTGGCTGACTGGCAGAAGGTAGAGAGTGGGGATAAAGGAGTCTTCAGGATGGTAGCCAGTGACTAGTGGAGTTCTGCAGGAAACAGTGTTAGGACCACAAAGGAACTGAGGGCATTGTATTTCTAAGTAAACAGATGACAGAAAGATAGATGGAGTAGTGTTGAGGGTGTGGGGAGGCTGCAGAAGGATTTGCACAGGCTAGGAGAATGGGCAGATGGAATACAATGTGGAAAAGTGAGAGGTAATGCAATAGAGTTGTAAATGGGGAAGAATAGAGTTGTAAATGTTTTCTAAATGAGGAAAAGCTTTAGAAATCTGAAACAAAAAAGGATTGGGAGTCCTGGTTCAGTATTCTCTTGAGGTTAACATGCAGGTTCAGTTGGTAGTTAGGAAGACAAATGCAATGTTAGCATTCATTTTGAGAGGTCTAAAATACCAGAGCAGAGATGTGCTGCTGAGGCTGTATAAGGCTCTGGTTGGACCGCAGTTGAAATAGAATCGTAATTTTCATAGAATTGTAGAATCCCTACAGTACGGCAAGAGGCAATTCTGAGTCCGCAACAACCCTCGAAAGAGCATCTCACTTTAACCAAACCCCTACCCTATCCCTGTAACCTCACATTTACCATGGCTAATCTGCTAGCCTGCAGATCCCTGCTCCACCTGTCTCCATACCTCAATTTAACTTAGTCCAGGATCAATGCCTGCCTGCGGCACCCACTACTGAGCCTATTAAGTTGGCTGGCAGCTTTCTAGGATGGAACTTCTTCCCTATTGAGGAGTGAAAGTCCTCTTCTTGCCTTGTTAATGGCACTGGTAGCAGGTTATTGCTGAGGGGTGGACCTTTTCAGTTTTTGACTGACTTCTCAATCCTGAGTGCTGTGGAGATGAACAATCAGCTTGCACGTTGAATTCACACATTCTTTCCCCCATATTTTCGCTCTCGCTCTTGCTCTCTCGCTCTCTCTCTCTTCTCCCCCCCCCCCACCGCCGTCTCAGGATAATGGAGCAATTTAAAATTGAAATGAGAGTTTTTCTCACTCAAAAGGTTGAGTATCTTTGGAATTGTGAGCCCTCCATTGTTGTTTATATTTATGCCTGTCATAGAATCTTGGTATTTCAGAATTGAATGATAATGGGGTTTGAATGAGAAAGTGAAGTAGACGATACTGATAGCATTCCAAAATTTCTAAATATTCAAGGGGCAAAAGGTGATGAGGAAATAAGTATAACAGCTATCAATAGAAAAGAAATACAAGGGAAAGTCATGGGGCTAAAGGCCACTCAGTCCCCTGGACCTGATGTGGATGCATCCTAGATATTAAAGGTAGTTGCAGAGATAGTGAATGGTAATATTTTTCCAGGAATGCTTAGATTCTGGAAAAGTCCCCGGGATTAGGAAAGTTCTTGTCTAACTCACTTATTTAAAAAAAGAAAGGAGACAAAAAAGGATAAGTAATTTTGGGCCAGTTAGCATATCATCTGTTATTGGGAAATGTTAGAGTCTATTATAAAGGATATAATTTCGGAGCCTTGAGGTAATAAGCAGGTAAAGATGTGGTAGTACTTGTGATGTATTTGGATTTCCAAAAGGTGTCTGAAATTGCATAAGGCCAGTTAATAAGATGACAGCTCATGGTGTTGGCGTCGTTAATTAGCATGAATAGCAAATTGACTGACTAATAGAAGACAGTTGAGATAAGCGGGTAATTTTCAGGATGACAATCTACAACAAGTAGTGTGTCACAGGGATGAGTGCTCAGGTCACAATTATTTAGAATATATATTGATGACTTGGATGACAAAAATTGAATGTACTTGCGTCAAGTTTGTGCATAACACAAAAATAAGTGGGAACGCACCTGGTGAGGTTGACACAGTCAGCAGAGGAATATAGGGGAAAAGTCTTGGCAGATAGAATGTAATGGAGGGAACAAGGGAATATTGTATAAAGAGGGAATAGTGTATAAAAATAGGAAGGTTTTGCTAAAAGTATACAACATCTGAGTTAGACCACACCTGGAATTCTGCCAACAGTTTTGGGCCTCTTAACGAAGGAAAGATGTGCTGGTATTGGAGGCAGTCCCTACAAGGTTCACTAGGCTAATACCAGCATGGAGGAGCTGTCTTATGAGGAGAGGATGAGTATTTTGGGCGTGTACTCTTTGGAATATAGAAGATTGAGAGGTGACCTTATTAAAACATACAAGAGTCTTAGAAGACTGGACAGGTTAGTAGAGAAAGTTTGTTTCCCCTTGTAGGATAGTCTAAGACCAGAGAAATTAACCTCCGAGTAAGGGGTTTCACATTTAAGACAAATGTGAACGAATCTCTTCGCTGAGGGTACTCAATCTGTGGAATTCTTGACTGCAGAAGGCAGTTGAGGCTGGGTCACTAAGTGTATTCGAGGCTGAGACAGGCAGATTTTTAATCAGCGAGGGCCACGAGGAAGAAACAGGAAAGTGGAGTTGAGAATTATTAGATCAACCATGATCTCCTCAAAGGGCAGAGCAGATTCGATAGGCTGAATGGTCTTCTATTGCTCCTATATCTTTTGGTCTTAAGTCATAACTGTTTTGAATGTCAGAGCTGGCTCAGTGGACTGTTTGATCTGCTCCTGCTATTTCTTCTCTTATGTTCTTAACTTTTTTTTGCCAAGTGTCTATAGATTCACTATATTATAGCTTGATGGGGGGGGGGGGGGAGGTATTCTCTAAACTTGCTGATTAAGGATTTTGTGAAACAAGAAGGTTTTTTGCTTGTTATAGGAACAGTTGTGTAAAATATATGGCACAGATACAGGCCATTTGGCCCAATCATCTGTGCTGAGTTTTCGGCTTGCTGAAGCATCCTCTCATATTTTCACATTTTAAATGCATCATCATAACTCTGTATTCCCTTCACCCTCATGACTTTTTTCAACCACTGCCTGTGGTAAAGGCTCTCGTTCTCACCACTCTGGACAAAGACGTTCCTTCTGAATTGTCTGTTGGATTCGTGACTATCTTTTATTATCAACATTTGTTTCCTCTTGTGGGGCAAAGTATATTTATTCTCTTCGTACCTGCTTTGTCAAAACCTTACATCTTTTTGAGACCTCTCTTACATCACCCTTAGCTGTTTTTCAGGAGAAAAGAAACAGAGCGTGTTCTTTGTAATCTGGCAAGTATGCTGATGAATTTCTAGTATCATCCTTGTGAATCTTCTCTACTGTCTACAGTGCCAGTAATATGATATGACAGCCAGAATTGCATGCAGTACTCTAAAGTATGGTCTAACCAAGTTACAGTGCAGATTTAGCATAACCTCCCCATCCTGACAGCATATAGGCAAGTTGCAGCAACAACATCATTTTAAATATTGTATAGAAACTAATTAACTTGAAATTATTTTTAGCTATTAAATTTCTTTTTTTCTGATAAGTAGAATACAAAGCAAATTCTTCATTTGAAGAACGGAAACAGCTTGCCCTATTAGTGATGGAGACGCTGACAGTACTGCTGCAAGGATCAAACACAAATGCAGGTAATTAGAAGATCTGTTATTAAGTTCACCTAACGGGCATTAGCAGTAGTGCACAAATTCTATTTTTGAAGGAAATACTTCATTCTGTGCCAGTGCCTAGATGTTTGCATATTATGTAACAAAGGCATTCAGCCTTATTCTGTCAGTTCCATGCTAAACTATTCCAACTATTTTTCTGCTGAACAGTACATGGTAGATTGACTTTTAGTTTACACACAACAGAAGTTAATTCAGAGGAGGACTTTTTTTTTTATTAAAAAAAAGTAATTTCTTTAATAGAAGGTTGCGCTGTTAAGATTGCATTCAAACTTGTCATTAGAGCTTTTTCTTAATTGTCCTACTGTCCATTTGCTGCTGTCAAGGGGGAAAAGACATTTTATTTATTCATTCACAATGTTGGGGTTGCTGGTAAAGGCTGAATGCCTAGTTGCCCTTTTAAGGATTTGCCTTTTTGAACCACATTAGCCCATGTGCTGAAACAACAACTACTGAGAGGTAAGGAAAGGGATTTAGGGATTTTGATCGATTGTCATTAAAGAGAAAACAATATGTTCTAAGCCCGGATGGTGTATAGCTTGCAAGTGAACTTGCAGGTGCTCTGTTCCCATGTGTCTATTCCCCTTTTCCTTCTATAGGTGATAGAGATTCCAGGTTTGGAAACTAATGCTGATGGTGTGAGATTCAGCAGAAGTAAAATGCCTTGATTGTCAAAGGGTGATGATTGTACTTTTCTGGTTGGACTTGGTCATTGCTTGGAACAGTGTTGTGAATGTTACTTGATGCTCAATCAGCCTCAGTGTCAGATCTTGTTGAATGCAGAAATAGACTGCTTCAGTATCTGATGAGTTCCAAATGGTGATGAACATTATGCAATCATCAGTGAACATCTCACTTCTGACATTAGGGTGAAGAGAAGATCATTGATGAAACAGCTGAAGATGGTTGAGTCTAGTACACATTATCCTGAGGATCTCCTGCAAAGATAACCTGGAGTAGCTGTGATTGTTCTACAACAAACACAGCTGTTTTCCTTTGTGCAAGTTATGACTCCAGCCAGTGGAAGATTTTCCCATTGAATTCAATTTTGCTAGGGCTTCTTGATGCTAAGCTTAGTCAAATGCAGTCACTCATCACACCTCAGTTTTTCAAACAATTATAGAAAGGTTGAACAGGTATACCAGAAGAACAACCTGGTATCAGGACATTGGCCAAAGCTAAGACTATGAGCACTGACTACATTCCAGCTGTAGTACTGAAGATTTGTACTCCTGAACTGGTTGTGCACCTAGCCAAGATTTTGTAGTGCACCTACAACATTGGCGTCTAACCAATGGCATGAAAAAATACCCAGCTATTTTCTGTATTCAGAATCTGTCCTTACCAAGTCTAGTCATATATTACTGTAAGCACACAACATTAAGATTGTTATTGTAGAAAGCTAGTGATTGAATGCTTCTATGTTTAGAAAAGTTCTGGTGTGGCTGCTTTTAAATGGCCAGGTGAATCTTATCCTGAAACAATCTGAATTACTCAGTTTTGACTTTTTGATTTTTTTCTTTTCCTAACTGAAATTGCTAAATTGTGCATCGTTACCTTTTGAATTGAGCTTGACTCTGTCCATGGTTAGTGTAATTGATTATAGGAAGAATCCTATTGAACAAATAGTAAAGCTATATGTACACTTGTAGTAGCTTATGGTATGTTTTCAGCAGATTCAATGCTCCTTTCATTTCATTGGAAATTTGTTTTGAGTTTGAATGTCAAACCTTGTTATAAAACATTTTGGAAATTGTCATTCATCTCTTTCAGAAACGTTTGGTGATTTTTGAGTATATGTCTTGAAATTAAATTCATATTTCAATCCAAACTGCTATGTACCATCCAGTTTTGTCTTTTGAAACCTGAGGAAAATACTTTTGAAAAATGTATGGTCATGCAATTGAGCAGACCACAATGTAATTTGGTAAAGTTTAAAAGAATTGAATAATGCTCTGCAGGAGACTGGTTTGTAACCATTTGTCTTCAAAAATATTTAACATTTTAATATAAGAAAGCAGAGCAAAATAATACAAAGTTTAATTTGCATATTATTAACAATCCATGATGAACTACATAGCAGGAAACCTATTTGTCAGGAAGTGCTGGAGAAACTCTGGTCTGGCAGCATCTGTAGAGACCAACATCATGATTCCTAATTTCTAAAAATAGTACTTAATTTCTACAATTGAATTTATCCAGTTTTCTACTGTCAAACTTCAATTCATAAGACTTTTTCTGTCTACACATCTGAATTTCTCCAACACTTTTATTTCAGATTTCCAGCATTCGCTGTCCTTTGTTTTTATTTAACATTTTTATCAGGGCAGATTTCATGCTATAAGGTTGATCAACAATTAATGATAGGTCTTGTGAATCATGTATATTATATCTGTATTCATTCTGTTTTTTTACACAGTTTAGTTCTTCAATTGATATGAACAAAGTCATAGAATTTCGTTAAATGTCGAGTTTGGAAAGAGCATTTCCTTTTCAGCTGTTGTTAGCCAGACCAAGAAAGGAACAAAAGCATTTAGTGTTTAAATTATTGCAGGATCACCAAGCAAGATACATTGCAAGCCGAGTTTTAAACAAAAGGACAAGCACGTTGATTTTCATTCTAATTTACTATTCAGGTTGATGTATGTGAATAATTTACTATTCAGGTTGATGTATTTTAATTTTATCATTATTGTTAAAGTTTAAGTATTTTCATGAAAGTGTTTGATAAGCTAATCGTTTGTCAGTTCGTAATGCAATTTCAGAAATAAATTTGAAATGGATTGCATCGGTTACAGATCTCATTGTGACATGCATACACAGCTTCTGGCTCATATCTCTTCCAAAACAGGTTGCCAAATATTTTAAATGTAAAGGCCTTTGTGAATATCTAATTCATGTTCCATGTGCTATTTTTAGTATTTTGTTTAGTTTCCCAAATTGAATTTAACAATAGAAAATGGGATAAATTCGATTGAAATATTTTGAAGTCTATTGTAGTTAGAGGTCATGTCCTTCAAGAGGTTACCCATGTTTGTTTAATAAGATCAGAATAAAAGAGACTTTGTTTACTTTGGGAGTCAGAGCTAAATTAGCTTAAAAACGTTCCGATCCAATACAAAATTGTAACTGAGACATACATAATTGTCAACATCAGATTAAGGAATGTAGAGCAGGCTGTGTTGTCATGGACATGTATGGATCTTAAGCAGGTTCTCTAGTTTCAATTTTTGTGTTTTCTGGAAGGTTAGTTATAGCCTGAAGCAAAGAAGTGGCTTCAGACAGTACAAATATTGTCGTTAGCAAGTACCAGGCACTTGGGACATAAAACTCCCTAGAGGCCACTAGTCATTTTGTGTGGCTGAGAATAGGGCTAAAGGAAATCCACGTATAGTTTTTTTTTTGGGGACAGCTGAGAAATATTAGAGCTCAAAGAAACTCCAAGGGTAGAATCAGCTGAGTGAAGCTAGCTATCTGCAAAATAGCTGGAATTGTGCCCATGGGTAGGTGCTGGAGTGCAGCATCAGAAATCCAGTGAAATGCAGTTTGTTAGATTGCTCATATCCTGCTGGTTCAGTCATTTAACCATGCATGGCAGAGTGGCTGGTGGGAGGGTTTCACAGCTATGTCTTCAAAATGAAGAATTGGAATCTCTTACAAAGGAGTCAAAATTTGAATTAGATTTATTAATCTATAGTGGCAGTAATGTCAAGCGAATGCTGCTGAGAATTTTTTAGGATCTGTCTTGACTGCATTTGCTATTTGATGAACTGAATGTTGTTCGACCACGATTTGACTGTTACCCATATTTGCTTAATATTTATTCTGGATATTAGAGTATTGTGTGTGTGTGTATATATACTATAGTAGATTACTGTTCTAGTTTTGTACAGTTAGACTTGTTTCTTAAATCTATCAGATCTTGTCATGTTAGTCTCAGCAAGTACGTGGGATCCCAAACTTTGTCAACTATAAGCAAAGTTACTGGTTCTTAGCCAGATGATAGCATTAATGCTGTTAATGTGGCAGTCTCTTCAGGGATCAGAACAATAGTTTTGTATCACAGAATAGCTTTGCCCTTCTGAATAATGTACATGTTTGTTTTTTCTGTTTCTTTTCCTGAGATTTCCAATTCCCCATGTCAAACCTCTGTCTAAAGGAAAGGCATGACCAACTATCCCATTTTGTAATCAATCACTAGGACCTACGAATGATTTCTAAAGTTTTTGAACAGAAGCAACGTTTTTGAGAAAAAACATTGAATGTTTTAGTCAAAGGCGATAAAATAATTTAAAACCAACTGTTGTTCCATGTCTTTTTAGGTGTTTTCCGGGAGTTTGGAGGAGCACGATGTGTGCACAACATAGTTAAGTACCCACAATGTCGGGAACCTGCACTGATGATTATACAGCAATTAATTTTATCCCCTAGTGGAGAAGACGATATGGGAACATTGTTAGGACTAATGCATACTGCTTCATCTGCAGAACTGCAACTCAAAACTGATATTCTGACAGTGAGTACATGATAGTCAAGTTTTAGATTCTGTTTTCCATTATTGTTCTTTCTTTGATTATACCCTTTTGCTTGAATCATTCAGATTTGATACTATCTCACGTGATTATCTGGTACTGCATGGCTTGTGTTGGTTGGCTGCCTGTTTTTATTTTTTGGAAGAAAAATAAGGTCAAACTAAATCTGTTTTATGAATTGTGAAATAAAGTAATATGTTTAGGTTGACTGTAATGAATGTAACTGTGAACTGCATTTTTATTTTGTTGAAATGCATGTCTCCGCAGGCTCTTCTCACTGTGCTGAGAGAAAGTCACCGCACACGAACAGTGTTCCGAAAAGTTGGGGGATTTGTTTATGTCACGTCGTTGTTGGTTGCCTTGGAGAGATCCTTGAGTTATGAACCCAAGGGAGTGTGGGAAAATGTGAACTCAGACCAAGCCTTTGAACTGGTGCATACGGTTATTTGTACATTAACAGCAGCAATGCGTTACGAACCTGCTAATTCTCATTTTTTCAAAACTGAAATTCAGTATGAAAAACTTGCAGATGCTTTGCGTTTGCTTGGCTGCTTCTCAAATAGACGACAGTTAGATTCGGTTACTTGCTGTCCTTCAAATATCCAACCATTTCAAAGAATGCTTGAAGATGATGCACCATTGGAATCTGTTTGCCCAACATTGAAATATTGTAGTAAAGTTTTTTCTTGTCTCTACAAAATGGCCACAGACTCTTTTGATAGGTAGGAATGTCATTTTGATCTTTCCTAATTTTGCTTACAATGTTAAAATTTTATTTTAAAAATAACAATGTTTAACAAACATTGCACGTGTATTAGTATAGTTAGTTCCATTATATTTCAGATTTAATAATGGATTTTGGTAATTTCTATGTTTTGTATCAAATATATATTGAATAAGCTAAATATTGTTGGTTGGTATACTAATATTCTTTGGCCATTAAATCCGAATGGGATAGATGGATGCCTGCTATATTTAAAGTTCTGGGAGTGAGTACCTGAAAAAAGTGGCTTGCATTCTACAATAATTCATAGAGTTGTAATGTATATATGTTATCAGGGGGCTAAATTTTGACACTATCTGCCTTTGTTTAGGTAACCCAGAACTGATCTATCGGTTTTTTTTTTGGCAGTTTTATCTTCGACCTTATGGTTTGCACTTGTCCTTTGCTAATGTCTTTTTCATAAAACTACTCATTTCATTTCTAAATATATTTGCTTTTCTATATGGCTTTATCCTCTTGACAATAACAACGAAAGTTTATTTGATTTTCATTAGCAGTAGAATATTTATTGGGAACAAAAACAAAATTGCTGGAAAAGCTCAGCAGGTCTTGCAGTGTCTGTGAAGGAAAAAAAGAGTTAATGTTTCGGGTTCTGAGGAAGGGTCACCGGACCCGAAACATTAACTCTGTTTTTTCCCCTCACAGACGCTGCCGGACCTGCTGAGCTTTTTCAGCAATTTTGTTTTTGTTCCTGATTTACAGCATCCGCAGTTCTTTCAGTTAAATATTTGTTGCGAATCTGATGCTTTGGCCAAATCTTGGAATCAAAATTTTGGAGATAAGTAGCTGCCTTCTTTGTAACGACTTTGCTTTGCATTTGTTTTGTGTCAAGTTTCTCCAAAACATTATTAAGTTGGACTTTTTTAGGAGAACTTGCAAGGTTTTATGTCGCTTGCAGGGAAAGCCTGCTAAACACATGTAAAACTTCAAATTTATTTACATCATATTTATCAGTACAGTTGATGTAATATTTTGTATCACAGTTCTTCAAAAACACAGTGCAGAGACTTAGTGATTCCTTGTGAAATTGCTCTTCATTCTTTGAAGAGTGACCTGAAAGTAATTAACCAGACCAGTTGAGGGAAGATTTTTTTCCCCACTTCTTTTGAATCTTTGACTTTTTGTTTTTACATTCCTTGACTGTTCAGAGCATTTTTAAGTTTAGAATTCAGCAATGTCTCGACATGCATATCCATTGCTAAGTCCACACTTACGCTGATTTCTTTTTGGAATAATTACTGCTTTTGGAGTCTACCAGAGTATTTCTATATGAAAAATGCACTTTGAGGGGAGAGGCATGCCATAAAAGTAGATCAAGTTTAGAAATTTTATGCACTGAATTCATAACAGATATAAACCACTAAGGAGCTTGAGTTAAAAGAAGAGATTGACTTGGGAATGGAAATAAGATGAGGAATGAGGGTGAAAGTTGCAGGAATGTAATGAACTGAACATTTAAACAAAAAGAAGCTGGTATGGTCAGCTAAATTAGGAAATGGCTAACCAATAATATTAGAGGAAATGTGAAATCTTGTTTACAAGTTCACAGCGAATGATTAATAATTGTAAAACAAAACTAATAATTGAGCTATTCTAGCATCTCAAAGATGATATACAATCAGGTGATTGTATGCCGTAGGTATCTTTCTTTGGAAAATCTGTTTGCGTTCTCTTTTAATGTAGAAGTTGATCTTCAGTTGGTAGAGGCAGGCTGATGACCAGCAGAAGTAAAATAGAATTTTCAGATTGGACAGCACTGGTAGAATGACGCAGCCAGAGGATCACTTGCATCTGGGCTGGATGTATTCTGTACATGCATATTAAAGAAGTGGCTAGTGAAATTGGTCACATTCTTTTGGTCATATTTTACAACTTTAGAAATAGAAAGAATAACTCAAGCAATGTTAATCTTCTAAAAGGGGGCATGGAAGTAACCCATGAGTTACAGGTCAGTATACCTCACATCCATTGTGAATAAAATATTAGAGGTAATAATTGCTCAGCCAAGGTGGCAAAAGAAATCATGAGAGATCTTTCCTGAAAAGTTTTACTTGAGGAAATGGTACACCATGTTGATTATGTAAATTTTGTGGATGTGATGTACTTAGCTTTTAGCAGATCAGTGGTGCTCAAGGTAGGAAGTTCTGGATGAGGATGAGTGCCTCTGAGACAAAGGGAAAATTCTCTAAACTAGAGAAAGCAGGAATGTTTGTGAATTGACCTGCATTGGTGTTGAAGAGTCAGCAAGGAGTTGATGGTGCACAGGATGTTATTGTCTATAAATTATTCTAATCTGGGGAAAAATAATTAAATGAGTTTCCAGATATATGCATGATTTAATTGTTGGACACAATTATTAGAGGAAAAAGAATATTCATGATTTTCTCATTAATGAGAACTGGATGCCACTGACTTAGCCAGCATATCTGATTATCCATCTCAGTTGTCCTTAAGAAGGATGGTACCTTTAACTGTTGCAGTTAATATGGCATGGAGATCACAGTGATGATTGTGATTGATATTATTAGTTCATAGCATCTCAAATAGTTTTGAGCTCCAGCTTTGTTCTGAATCTGTATCAATTGGCATGGTTGATGACATCAAAGTCTGCACAGATACTGTGTAGGGGTCAGCTTTACCAACTTTGCCATGGAAAGGAGCATCTGGGGTAGGTAGGTTGATAAGGAGGAGATCAAGTGGGTCTTTCTCTCATGTTGGCTGTTTCTCACTAGCCACCGGCCCTGTCTGGCAGCTGTCCTTTAGGACTTGCTCAATTCAGTTTGAGGTGGTGCTGCTGAAATGTTGTTTGTATCAGATACTTCAATGTATTTCCCATTCTATACTGTTACCATTCTTTGTGCTTCTTCAAAATGGTGTTCAACTTGGAGTACTAATTTATCAGATTGCAGAGGCATGGTGGGCTGGTGATTAGCAGGAGATTGCCTTGTTCCTGTTTGACCTGATGCCATGAAACCTCATGGATTTGGATTCCCAGGGCCCTCCCTGGTGGTTGTATAACAGTGTTATCACTTCTGTTGAGTCCGTCCTGCCCATGGAGCTGCGCATACCCAGTAATAGGGATGAAATAATCTGACACCTGGAAAAATATATAGTTATGAACATAATGTAGGTCTTGCAGCAAGAACATAAGCAAAATATTTCCAGGTTGTGGGATAAATGTACCTTGAGATTTGTGGTAAGTAAATCACTTAAACCAGCAGCATTGTATGAGGCAACAAAGTTGAGATCAGTGGGGTTCAAAGGGGAAATGTATTAGTAACTGAATTTGTTATAATGGAAATTAGTTTATTGACTAATGGTTATAACACAAAGGTATCATTTCATGTGTTCCTCAGTGAAGTGCTGCAAAGTACCTGCATGACCCCACTTATCCCATATAATTTATACTGGAGTGATTATTGCCAAAAAGGAATTGGTCGAAGTCCTTGTTTAGAAATTTCGGCACTGTGGCTCAGTGGTTAGCACTGCTGCCTCACAGTGCCACAGACCCGAGTTTGATTTCAGCCTTGGGTGACTGTCTGTGTGGAGTGCGCACGTTCTCCCTGTGTCCGCAAAGGTTTCCTCCAGGTGCTCCAGTTTCTTCCCACCGACGAAAGATGAGCAGGTCAGGTGGATTGTCTATGTTAAGTTGCCCATAGTGTCCAGGGATGTGCAGGCTAGGTGGATAGCCATGGGAAATTCAGGATTACAGGAATAGGGTAAGTGTTTGGGACTGGGTGGGATGTTCTTTGAATGGACGGTATGGACATGATGGGCCAAATGGCCTGCTTCCAGACTGTAGGGATTTGAGGCAAAAAAATCCTGTTAGCCTAGTTTTTCAGTTTCCTGAAAAATAATGCCTTGAACTCTGAAGTCCAATATTATACAAGCATTTTATTACGTTTTGACTGAGAATCAAATGGAAGTGGAATGTTAGTTTACGATTTAACTGATTCAAGAGTACAGATTTTAAAGAATACATTCAATGGTTTCAACTAAAGAGGTTAAAAGAGCTTTCATTTATATTGCATTTTTACATTTACTGGATGTCTCAGTGCTTTGAACCCAGAACCTGTAGACTTGTGTGTGAGCCCAGCTGATAGCTGTTTCCAGTTAAGAGCATTTTGTAGGCAGTGTACAAGTTTGTTTGTGTGAATTCGTATCTTGAGTCAAGATTGTTCTAATAAACATACCGCTATTTCAACAGCTGGTTGAAATATTTTTCGGGCTGCATGGTTTTAAAAAAATACAAACCTTAAATTCCTTGCATTTGAAACAGCTACCAACTTTTTAAAAAGTATATTTAATGTAGTAAAGTATTTTTAGTATGTATTCAGGTATTTCTTATGCACTTTTGGCAAAGTTTATAATCATATCCACTTAGAAACTTGGTTTGTTTCTCCTCTTCGCACCCCGTTTTCTGTTTACATTTTTTCATCCATGTTAAACTGCTTTTTGTCCTGCTTTTCAAAATGTTTCCTCAAACCAATTTGCAATCCTACTGTAATTCTACTAACAAACTTGTGCTTATTTCCTCTTCCTAACAATCTTTGTCCAACAATGTTTGCTTTTCTTTTGTTTATAGTCTTGCTGAACAAGTTCCGCCTTGCTTGACACATGAGACTTCCCTTCCCTCTCCTTGGAGTACTCCAGTTCTGTCCAGAAAAAGGTATTAGCTCAGCAGGGATAATTAAGCCCATTCTTTCTAATATTGATGCATCACCTATTTCTAATGTCGTTGTGTATCTTTCATACTTCAGTCCTTGAGTGTTTAATGTATATTCTCCTTTTTTTTTAATTTCTGCCTTGCTATTTTCTATGCTGCTGTCCTCCAACCACTTAAAGATGATGGGACTTGCAGGTTTCTTGATTGCATCTTCAAATTAAGTTTTTTTTTTTTTATTTTTTTTTTATTTTTTTTTTATTTTTTATTTTTTTTTTAAATTCACGCATTGGATGCACACGTCACTGGTCAGGTGAGCATTTATAGCCCATCCCCAATTGACCACAGAGCATTTAACAGTCAACCACATTGCTGTGAGTCTGGAGTCACGTAGGCCAAACCAGGTGAGGAATGCAGATTTCCTTCCCTAAAGGACGTTAGTAAACGATTATGAGAGACCCTAGATTTTATATTAATATGGTATACCACGAGCAGTGAATGGTCATTTGCCAGCAAGGTACCTGACAAGTTGTTTGGCCAAGCATTTCAATGCCAATTCCAGTAGGCATTCAAATCTTACTTGGTGTGTGCAGTCCAGTGTTTTAAAATAGTACGTGACCTGCTCAATTTAAAAACCATCTTTAGAGTCAATTTGTTTAAACTCTCTTCATTGAAGTGTGAACTTAACTGGAAGAGGGAAACCAAAATGCTAACTGAAGTTGCTATACAGTCTAAAGTGAGCAATCTGTGGCAGCCTTGCAGCTTCCAAGATGCTAATTTGTGCCATGGTCTTCAACTTTAAGCTTCCCCCAGTGTCACTTAAGCATTTCACTTTGGTATGATCGTCTTTTCAACACTTATTATGGAGCAAGACAGTGGCTGAGAAGGCACATGATTTGCTGACCTTTGTTTTGTTTGGCCCACATCTTGGCCAGCTGAACTTCTTGTTTCCGTTCACTACTTCCAATGCCCTTACACGTGTTCTGAACAATGTGGCTGAGCCAATGGAGATGATATGTATTAACAATTAGTGGAGGTTGATGGAGTTAGCACACACTGGCACTTTTCAGCTGGTGACTTCTTCCTGTCAAAAGATTCTGAGGAGAGGTCTGAGAGCATGAAGATGGAAATTTTCAGCCTTGTCTTTTGCCTAGCATATGTTGACCAGGTCTCGCCATGGAGGAAGAGTCGGTTAAGGAAGCAGGATGGTAGCCTTGCAGTTTGGTATACCCAGTCAGGATGTTATCCCCCACACACTCTTACGTAGCTTGAGCACAACAGCTGAACCTTTTTTATTTTGTGTTCATTTCAGCTTCACGTGACAAATTGTAGGTGTTTGTGGTGCTTAGATGAATGGGTCAGCAATTTCCAGTGTCACACTGTCGTTGCCAATAGAGAGGCAGTATTGCAATATCCTACATCATGACGTTTTGATTTCCACATGTAGATGACCAGACCAAGCTCTCTTTAGACATGAGGGAGTCTCTCCATTTCCCACGGAACATATTCCTCAATATGGAATGCTAGTGCAGCAGCATCGGTATAAAGAATCTCTCAGAAGAGGACTTGGCTTGCCTTTGTCTTGGATCTCAGATGAGCAAGGCTGCAATGCTTTCTGTCAGTTCTGGCATGTAAATAGACATCCTCTATAGGAAGGTAGCAGACGCTTGATGGTATATAATAGTAAAGAGAAGAATATGCTGAAGCATAACAAGTGCAGAACCAGGTTATACCCTACTGAAGAAGGGTCACTGGACCCAAAATGTTAACTGTGCTTTCTGTTCACAAATGCTGCTAGACATGCTGAATTTCTCGAACAATTTATGTTTTTGTTTCAGACTTCCAGCATCTGCAGTTTTTTTAGTTTATTATCATGCTACACCCTATAGTGGATCTCAAAAGATTCTTATGCTGCACTGACATAGTTGACCTTATCCATGAAGTAATGGAAAGAGAATATCATGCTGAGCAGCTTAGGTGGACATTCAATATTTTCTAGCAACTTAATTAGATCACATTTGTTCACATGGTGAAATGTCTTGGTGATATCAATGGAGACCATATATAGTGGTCACCTTTGTTCATGACATTGCTTTTGCCAACGTTGGACGGAGAAGTTTGTGTATCGTGATACTTATGAAACTATACTGGGCTTTGGGGTAGAAGCATTACATAAAATCTATTTTGACAAGTGCAGTATGGATGAATCTTTTTTCCAATGACCCTTAACAGGGTGATGTCTCAATAGTTATAATCACTGCAGTTACCCTGGAATACTGCCCCCTTCAGCATAAACTGAAATTGTGGAGATGCTGCAGGCATGCTGGTTTCCGATGCTTGATGTGTTCAGATGGTTTAACCTCAGACCCTGGCAGCCCATGGCAAGCGAGCCAGTGGTTTTGCTTAATTACATTATGGGTGCAATATCGACCTCTAGTGGCAGGCAGGTTATGTGATGGCCACGGTGTTCTCCTAAAGCACAGTTCAAAGTACTCCACTCACTCTGCAAGTCTATGATAATCTTCCTTGCCTTTGTTTTTACTGGAGCCATTTTCTTTAGTAATAGAATCAAAAAGGCAATGACTCTTTTATGTATATCTCTAGCATTCTCTGTCAAAGGATTTCTAGAAATTCTGGTAAAGTTGTAACCAGTGGACATTGACACACCATCCAACAATCTGTTGGATTTTTTTGTGTATTCGGGTCTCTTGAATCTCGGATGTTTGGATCTCTTTTGTCTTTGAGTGGTCACTTGGCTTCAATAACATGACCCATTACTCTGATATTAGCCTCAAAACAGTCAACATTTTTCAGCTCTTGCTGTCCTGTGCTGATTGTGTAGCTTCCTAAATGATGTCTCAAAGTGTGAACCATTTTGCTTCTCCACTTCTTTGTGGGAACACCAGAGAGTGCCTGCTCGATTGAGTTAAGCAGTTTTTGATTTTTATCCATGTAGGCATTATTGCTGATGAGATAAGGATGGCAGTTCTGCTTTGACTGTGACAGTTTCAACTGTTGCATCCTAATCCTGATGCGCAACAAGAGTGGCCTCCATCACTATCAGTTCTGTGGTATGTGTTCGATGAGATTGCTGTTCAGAGAGAGATGCCTGGTAATGAGAGATCTGGCTGGTGCTAGTGTTCTGACCTTGGATGTCCCAGAACATCTTGTGACTTAATAGCAGTGTCAATGATCTTCTGGAGCTGGTTTTCACCTCTATTGGAGCATTGGATTGGATCGTAGATGTTCAGAGTTAACTGGTCCTGTTTTAGTTGAGTAGCTGATTGAGACAATGCATTCTGAACCATTGGTGAAATGGGACTGAGGGTCTGTTATCGAGAGTAACAAATTACTTCTAGCGAAGCTAATGCTTGACTTGTGTTTCTTTGGCCAGTGATCTGTTTTTGATGAGCCTGGTTTCTTGGAGGGAAGCTGTATCAATGTTCAACCAATTATGTTCCATGTTGATCAAAGCTATCTTGTGTGCCTTATCAATTAGCTGCAAGTCTTCTGTTAATCCAGTAGTCTTAATGTTCCAACTTGCCATTCAAAGATTTGCCATCTTTTTGTTTGTGCCATTCAGTTGCCTGGCATGATAGATTCCATTTACCTTTTGAGCAGAGATTCCAAGCTGCAAACACCCTTTGAAGCAAAATTTATGGAGACCTTGAGTGGTCCATACATCATCAGCCTCCCTCTCAACCTCCCTAGTAAAGTGCAAAGGAATGCAAAACACTGTGTTCAACGCCACCTTTTTTAGTCACTGGTTGGGCATGGGTATAGCTGGCCAGTATTTGTTACCCATCCCTAGTTGGGGAGTCAGGATGTGAGTTACTCACTGCAGTATTCCTAGCCTCTGACCTGCTCTCTTACTGTGATTATGCTGCAAATCCAGTTGAATTTCTGGTCAATGAAAATGCTCAGGATGTTGATAGTGAGGGATTTGATAGTAATGCCATTGAATGTCAAGGTGTGGTGGTGAGATTCAGTCTCTAATTGGATATCATCATTGCCTGGCATTCGTGTGGCACAAATGTTACTTCGGACTTTTCACCCCAAGCCTAGGTATTGTCCAGGTCTTGTTGCATTTGAACCTGGACTGCTTCAGTTTAGATCTTAGTCTGCCTTCAGGCTCTGAATAATTTTGTCAGGATTCTTCCTATAGTCTTCGGATCCCTTGAGGTATCCTTATAACAATGAAGTTATTTGTCCGTAGCTGCAAATATGTTTCATGAGTGCGAGGGCATGTCCACGTACCTGCTGGTGGACTTGAATGTCTTGAGGTAGCAAATCTTCAAAATCCTCTGAGGCATTAACCTGTAGCTGCGAGGAACCCACATTTTGTATGTTCTCATGAGGAGAGTCAGCTGAGGACTTGCTGTTGGAGAGACTTTGCACTGATAGAGAGAGACTGGCTGTATTTTTTTAGATTGCTGCTGGCCATTATTGCGGTCTGAAAATGAGACATGTAACGGTACCCAAGCAGAAAGCACGCTAAGTCTCTTTACCCACATAGTGGCCATTAGACTTATCACTGAGCAGTATATAAAAATTATATAAGCTGTAGTAATCTTTATCTAAGTTGTTTCTTCCTGTGACAATGTTCCGTTAAATGAAACCTTTCATTCTCGCACTACTCCTTTTAACATATGTTCTATCATCCTGACCTTTTTGTCTTTTTTCCAATGATTATGTGGTTTGGATAGTAATGCTGATACTATCACCCAATGCCCACTGGCTTACACTGGATAAAGTGCCTCACATTTCACAAGTTTACATCTGGTATTTAAGAATTATAACAATTAACTTTCTCCACTTCAAAACAAGTTAAGGGGAAATTATATATTTCTATTGCACCATGATTATCATATTTCATTGAAAGCTTAATAGTGTTACACTGTTAATGATACATGGCATTCAATTCTTTTCTTCTCACTTACAATCAATTAAAACAATTAGGTTTATCAGGTACTGTAATGTTGATATCTTGAAACTGATGATTTGAAATTAAACCAATCTAAATAAGACATCCGAATATTGAAAAGTTTGGGTAGGTTTGGCATTGTAAAATGAGGCGTGTATTTTGCTGAGTTTCTTCACCTGTTTGTAACTTAATTTGAAGCCTTTGACTGTTGATAAATCACAGCCAATTAGATATTTAAAGATGGATAACTTGTGGAAAGGAAAGAAAGATATTGATTCTAAAACAAAAAAGAAGTGGTATTATATCAATATGACAGCAAAATTATGCATTTCTGTCTGTTTTCTGAATAATATCTCTTAAATATTTAAAGGACCATTCTTTCCTGAAATGTATCCTTTTCATGATGCTGAATATATATTTGACTCTCATTTTGAAGCATGAAAACCAGACATTCTACAGATCGAGGTTGCTCTCTAATTATCTCACTGTTTATAATATTTGAGTATCAGGATACAGATGCGATGCAGCATTTTATTTGGGGAACTGTGACTGATGAAAAGGGCTAGCGTGTTGACTTCTGAATGGTTTGATTGCATAGTAATAGGAATATGTAAATGAGTATGTATGATTGAATATCTGCAAAAATACAGAAATATCGGAGATTTTTAGTTTATAACTCTTTGCTTTAAACTGATCATATGGCGATGGATATGTATTTATTTCTTTTGTAGGCCAGGCTATCACACAGTATCAACGCCTCCTGTGTTTCCAGCCAAGTCTGTCACAGAAGTGAAGCTACAAAATGCGTTGACTTCCTTGCATTCTTCTGATCCAGTCATAATACATCCTGGAGCTGTGCTTGCAATGTTAGACCTGTTGGTGTCAGTGAGTGTCAGTGAACAATTTGAGGTAGGGAAGGTGAGATTTAGAAATAAAACTATTACTGAAATGTTAGAATTTTCACCACCGACTAGTTTAACTTTGCTATGATTAGATGTATGTATCGTCTTAGACATATGTTCAGCTAAACTCCTCAGGATTAAAAAAAAAATTGCAATAAAGTAAAATCTTCCCTTCCCAGTTTTTCTCCAATATTAAATCTATTTTCCATCAATTTTTTAATGTAATAGCCTCTTCAGTTTAATGATTGACTTGACTTCAACAGCCATATGTTCTGATTCCTTTTATTGCTTCAGAACAAAATATTTCATGATTTCTTTATATTGAGGCTAATATTGGCTTCTTGGTGAGAGGGGATGAAGGGACAAGAATCTTCAGTTTTGTCAGAAATGGATGTGAGCAGGTAGACCTGTTTTGCAATCCACCTGAAATATTGTGGATGCCTTAATCGTGTGATGGTTATCATCAGCAGTCGAGCTGGATGAGTTAATTTCCTAAATTATGTTTAACTTTTGATATTTTAACACCTTGTGAACATGAAGTTCAGGTATTAAGTTGCAAAATTGCTTACCAAATTGCACCTACAACTCATTAATCTCTCTCTTTTGACAATTTACTCAGTTTACCATTTTATTTCCACGTTCTGTGCCTTTTGTTTTCCTTTATCTTATAACCTAAAAGGTTAACCCCACATGTGCTGGGAGTACTATCAAGGGATTCTATCCCACCCAAATTCAATCCTGATCTCGTTCTACATAAAAAATGTACGGACTTTTTAGCTGATGATAACTGTATGCCATTAAGATTTAGATTTAAAAAGCGCTCTGTTTCCCTCTAGGCCCATTGCTCCACAGTTCACAACATAAATTTAAATGTTTTTCCCAGTTATCAACGTGACCGATTTATATGATGTATCTATGTTATGTTTCGGGTAAAAAGATCCATTAAACAAGTTTCTTCTTTAACACACGATTGTTGATTTATTATAAAATTTCAACAAAGATGTCAAACTAGTTAACACGTACTGTTCATAATATGAAAGTATAAATAATTACCCCTCTAAATAATCCAGCACACAGAGGCACATGTGTGCATGTGCATCAGTCAGAAGTCCCACGACACCAGGTTATAGTCCAACGGATTTATCTGAGATCACAAACTTTCAGAGCGCTGCCTCTTCGTCAGGTGAATGAGTCACTGACAATACTCTCCTTCTGACAGATATATACCAGTCCCACGGCCACTTCACCTGATGAAGGAGCAGCACTTTAAAAGCTTGTGATTTCAAATAAACCTGTTGGACTATAACCTGGTGTGGAATGACTTCTGACTTTGTCCATCCGAGTACAACACCGGCACCTCCATTCACATGTACACTAGGTAAAGGAAAAGGAGAACCGATTTCTCTGCAGAAATTCACTTGTGGGGACAAACCGAAATACTGTTTGGTCAATAATTCTTAATTTTTTAAAGCAAAATGATAATGTGTGAAATATTCAGTTTGGCATTTTGGCACGTGGACAGAACGCTGACCAGGGATAGTCCTCTCTGAGCTCACTGTCGAGGCAGGCATTCAGGGAACATTGTGACGAACTCCCTCAGAAGCTTCTCACAAGATCAGAATTCCTGGTACCACGTTGTTTGCCTCATGTCTAAAGTGATCAATTTAAAGAAAAATAGTATTCACAGTACTTGAGAAAATCAATTTTCTGCGGTGCTTCAAACTTCCAGCCCTCCAAACAATTACATAAATATCCTTGTTGACAATAGCAAATTAATTTATTTTATGATCCGCAATCCCACCACCCTTCAGACCATGAAACCTCTTTGCTAGCCGAGAGGACCTGAATAAGCACAAACTAAGGCTTTACAACTTGCTCCTATCTCATCTGTATGATTCAGTACAGCAATGACTGATATCTTTTATGGACTGAAATGTGGTATCCCTGCTATTTTGTTGTTTGTGTTATGATCCATGTCTGTTAGAACTGGAAAATAACAGAGCTGCAGTAAAATCTGGATATCTGAATATCCAGCATGACTGATCAACTGTTTCTCATTACTGTTTCATATTAGTGTTCTGTGTTTGATGCCCAATTGTACCTTTATTTAAATATCTGAAAGCAATAGTCAAATATGATACAAAAGTACAAATTAATTTGATTTAACCATTTTTTCACTCAAGCATATTTGAATAATTGTGTTCCATATAAAAGTATTAGATATGGAAAATATTGCTATTTATGACAGACTTGCACAAACTACTTGATAATTTTTTAAAATTGTTCATTAGCCTTTTGATGGTCAGAATTAGTGTGCATAAAGCAAATTTCAATTGTCTTCAACTAAAATAATTCCTCAAATAAT
Source organism: Rhincodon typus (assembly GCF_021869965.1). NCBI lineage: Eukaryota > Metazoa > Chordata > Chondrichthyes > Orectolobiformes > Rhincodontidae > Rhincodon > Rhincodon typus. Next base: position 108,091,287 of record NC_063332.1, read on the forward strand.
ACCTAAAATAACATTATTGACTATTGTTTAAATGGTGCTAATTGCATAGAAGTAGTATATGTTCATAAATGTTAACTAAAGTTTGCCATCTGCTGGATTGTTTTAAAAAAAAAACATTTTGTTGACTGTTTGAGATCATCCCAGGGTTCTGTGTCAATGTAGAAGTTACAAAATTAAGTTTTTGTAAAAAAAAACATAATATGCTTAAAACTTGGCATAAGACAAGGCTGATTAGCAGTGATGTTAAGGCAAAGTGTTTTTTTGATGTAGATTTGACTGAAGTGGGAACAAAGATGTTTACAGAAGCCCTTCAAGTAGTTTCTGTGAAGCAAGTGTGACATGTAACAAATTTACTTGTTTTTGAAACGCATCTTTGAGTTTCCTCTGAACAATTATTTTCCAGCAGTAAGCTTGTTTGATTTTTGAACCTCTTTAGAATAAAAACTTCTTAAGAAAGAGAACATAGGAAAATGGTGAGTTCAAATGCACCTCAAAATATTTCTAATTAGAAAGCCCTTTAATTTGAGTTAGATAACTGATAGTTGATCCCTACTCATCAGTGCTCTGTGAATAGAATGATTTGAGTACATTAAAAAGATTGATAATTGTTTTTAACAATCCTGACCATACTTTTACAATATTATCATTAGATCCAATATACTTCATACCATTGTATGTTTAAGGAAGCAAGAACGTCTGTTTTATTCTCTGTTACTGCATGAAACAATTTTTCCATGAGGGGCACAGATTGACCGACTCCTCCTAGGATCACTGCATCAGCAGTAAGATAATGTTGTCCATGGCATCAGAAAATTTCAAATTGCTTCATAGCCAATTAAATTGTAAAGGGTAGTCATTTAGTAGCCATTTATGTGCAACAAGATCCCACAAAATAGCAGTAAAATGCATAACCAAATAACTAGATGAATAAGAGATAGTAGGAACTGTAGATGCTGGAGAATTTGAGATAACAAGCTGTAGAGCTGGATGAACACAGCAGGCCAAGCAGCATCAGAGGAGCAGGAAGGCTGACGTTTCGGGCCTGGACCCTCCTTCAGAAATGGGGGAGGGGAAGGGGGATCTGAAATTAAAAGGGAGAGAAGGGGAGGCGGATAGAAGATGGATGGAGGAGAAGATGGGTGGAAAGGAGACAGACCGGTCAAAGAGGCGGGGATGGAGCCAGTAAAGGTGAGTGTAGGTGGGGAGGTAGGGAGGAGATATCCGTCCTCCCTGGACTGACCTAGGTCAAGGGGGCGGGAGGAAGTTAAGCAGGTAGGAGGTGGGAGGAGGGGATAGGGGGGAGGAGGATAGGTTAGGGAGGCGGGCACGAGCTGGGCTGGTTTTGGGATGCGGTAGGGGGAGAGGAGATTTTGAAGCTTGTGAAGTCCACATTGATACCATTGAGCTGCAGGGTCCCCAAGCGGAATATGAGTTGCTGTTCCTGCAACCTTCGGGTAGCATTGTTGTGGCACTGCACGATGCCCAGGATGGACATATTGTCTGCGGAATGGGAGGGGGAGTTGAAATGGTTTGCGACTGGGAGGTGCAGTTGTTTAGTGCGAACCGAGCGTAGGTGTTCTGCAAAGTGGTCCCCAAGCCTCCACTTGGTTTCCCCGATGTAGAGGAGGCCACAATGGGAACAGCGGATGCAGTATACCATATTAGCAGATGTGCAAAGTCTTCTTGGGGCCTGGGATGGGGGTACAGGGGGAGGTGTAGGGGCAGGTGTAGCACTTCCTGCTGTTGCAGGGAAAGGTGCTGGGTGGGGCTGGAGGGGAGTGTGGAGGGGACAAGGGAGTCCCAGAGAGAGTGGTCCCTCCGGTAAGCAGATAAGGATGGGGAGGGAAAAATGTTTTTGGTGGTGGGGTCGGATTGCAGATGGCGGAAGTGTCAGAGGATGATGCGTTGGATCCGGAGGTTGGTGGGGTGGTACGTGAGGACGAGGGGGATTCTGTTTTGGTTGTTATTGCGGGGAGGGGGTGTGAATGATGAGTTGCGGGAAACACGGGAGACACGGTCGAGGGCGTTCTCGACCACTGAGGGGGGTAATTTGCGGTTCTTGAAAAACGAGGACATCTGAGATGTACGAGAGTGGAATGCCTCATCCTGGGAGCAGATGCGGCGGAGGTGAAAAATTGGGAATAGGGGATGGCATTTTTGCAGAAAGGTGGGTGGGAGGAGGTGTATTCTAGGTAGCTGTGGGAGTCGGAGGGCTTGAAATTCATATCGGTTTCTAGGTGGTTGCCGGAGATGGAGACAGAGAGGTCCAGGAAGGAGAGAGAGGTATTAGAGATGGTCCAGGTGAACTTAAGGTTGGGGTGGAAGGTGTTGGTGAATTGGATGAACTGTTCGAGCTCCTCGTGGGAGCACGAGGCGGCACCGATACAGTCATCAATGTAACGGAGGAAGAGGTGGTGTTCAGGGCCAGTGTAGGTACGGAAGAGGGATTGTTCCACGTAACCTACAAAGAGGCAGGCGTAGCTTGGGCCCGTGCAGGTACCCATGGCCACCCCCTTTGTCTGTAGGAAGTGGGAGGAATTGAAAGAGAAGTTGTTGGGGGTGAGGACGAGTTCGGCTAAGCGGATGAGGGTGTCAGTGGAGGGGCATTGGTCGGGCCTGCGGGACAGGAAGAAGCGGAGGGCCTTTAGGCTATCTGGATGGGGAATGCAGGTGTATAGGGACTGGACATCCACGGTAAAGATGAGGTGTTGGGGACCGGGGAATTGGAAGTTCTGGAGGAGGTTGAGGGCGTGGGTGGTGTCACGGACATAGGGAGTTCCTGGACCAAGGGGGAGAAAATGGAGTCCAGATAGGTGGAGATAAGTTCGGTGGGGCAGGAGCAGGCGGAGACAATGGGTCGACCAGGGCAGTCAGGTCTGTGGATTTTGGGAAGGAGATAGAAGCAGGCGGTGCGGGATTGGGGAACGATGAGGCCTCCTACCCTCCCTCGACTTCTTCATCTCCAACTGCCGTCATGACATCAATCGCCTCAACCTCTCCATCCCTCTCACCCACTCCAACCTCTCCCCCGCAGAACGTGCAGCCCTCCACTCCAATCCCAACCTTATCATAAAACCCGCGGACAAGGGAGGCGCAGTTGTAGTATGGCGCACTGACCTCGACATCGCCGAGGCCAGACGCCAACTCTCCGACACCACCTCCTACCGCTCCCTTGATCGTGACCCCACCCCCGACCACCAAACCATCATCTCCCAAACCATCCACAACCTCATCATTTCAGGTGACCTCCCACCCACAGCCTCCAACCTCATCGTTCCCCAACCCCGCACCACCCGCTTCTATCTCCTTCCCAAAATCCACAAACCTGACTGCCCTGGTCGACCCATTGTCTCCGCCTGCTCCTGCCCCACCGAACTTATCTCCACCTATCTGGATGCAATTTTCTCCCCCTTGGTCCAGGAACTCCCTACCTACGTCCGTGACACCACCCACGCCCTCCACCTCCTCCATAACTTCCAATTCCCCGGTCCCCAACACCTCGTCTTTACCGTGGATGTCCAGTCCCAATACACCTGCATTCCCCATCCAGATGGCCTAAAGGCCCTCCGCTTCTTCCTGTCCCGCAGGCCCGACCAATGCCCCTCCACTGACACCCTCATCCGCTCAGCCGAACTCGTCCTCACCCCCAACAACTTCTCTTTCAATTCCTCCCACTTCCTACAGACAAAGGGGGTGGCCATGGGTACCCGCATGGGCCCAAGCTATGCCTGCCTCTTTGTAGGTTACGTGGAACAATCCCTCTTCTGTACCTACACTGGCCCTAAACACCACCTCTTCCTCCGTTACATTGACTGTATCGGTGCCGCCTCGTGCTCCCACGAGGAGCTCGAACAGTTCATCCACTTCACCAACACCTTCCACCCCAACCTTAAGTTTACCTGGACCATCTCTAATACCTCTATCTCCTTCCTGGACCTCTCTGTCTCCATCTCCGGCAACCACCTAGAAACCGATATCCATTTCAAGCCCTCTGACTCGCACAGCTATCTAGAATACACCTCCTTCCACCCACCTTCCTGCAAAAATGCCATCCCCTGTTCCCAATTCCTTCGCCTCCGCCGCATCTGCTCCCAGGATGAGGCATTCCACTCTCGTACATCTCAGATGTCCTCGTTTTTCAACGACCGCAAATTACCCCCCTCAGTGGTCGAGAACGCCCTCGACCGTGTCTCCCGCATTTCCCGCAACTCATCGCTCACACCCCTTCCCCGCAATAACAACCAAAACAGAATCCCCCTCGTCCTCACGTACCACCCCACCAACCTCCGGATCCAACGCATCATCCTGCGACACTTCCGCCATCTGCAATCCGACCCCACCACCAAAGACATTTTTCCCTCCCCACCCTTATCTGCTTACCGGAGGGACCACTCTCTCTGGGACTCCCTTGTCCCCTCCACACTCCCCTCCAGCCGCACCTCACCCGGCACCTTTGCCTGCATCAGCAGGAAGTCCTACACCTCCCCCTGTACCCCCATCCCAGGCCCCAAGAAGACTTTCCATATGAAGCAGATGTTCACCTGCACATCTGCTAATGTGGTTTACTGCATCCGCTGTTCCCGTTGTGGCCTCCTCTACATCGGGGAAACCAAGCGGAGGCTTGGGGACCACTTTGCAGAACACCTACGCTCAGTTCGCACTAAACAACCGCACCTCCCAGTTGCGAACCATTTCAACTCCCCCTCCCATTCCGCAGACGACATATCCATCCTGGGCCTCCTGCAGTGCCACAACGATGCTACCTGAAGGTTGCAGGAACAGCAACTCCTATTCCGCTTGGGAACCCTGCAGCCCAATGGTATCAATGTGGACTTCACAAGCTTCAAAATCTCCCCTTTCCCTACCGCATCCCAAAACCAGCCCAGCTCGTCCCCGCCTCCCTAACCTGTCCTTCCTCCCACCTATCCCCTCCTCCCACCTCAAACCCCACCCCCATCTCCTACCTACTAACCTCTTCCTGCCCCCTTGACCTATCCGTGCCCCCTTGACCTATCCGTCCTCCCTGGACTGACCTATTTCCTCCCTAACTCCCCACCTACACTCACCTTTACTGGCTCCATCCCCGCCTCTTTGACCGGTCTGTCTCCTTTCCACCTATCTTCTCCTCTATCCATCTTCTATCCGCCTCCCCCCCCCTCCCTATTTATTTCAGATCCCCTTTCCCCTTTCCCCTCACCCATTTCTGAAGAAGGGTCCAGGCCCGAAACGTCAGCCTTCCTGCTCCTCTGATGTTGCTTGGCTTGCTGTGTTCATCCAGCTCTACACCTTGTTAACTAGATGAATAATGTTGGTTGAGGAGTGATTATTGGCCTTGAAACTGGGTGAGTTGCTCTGTTCTCATGTTAATGTTGTTGAGGCTTTTTTTAATATCTGACTGTAAGAAAAAACCACCAATAAAAATCATGTCTTGCATTCTGTGCAGAAGCATTGCTGCCAATCTTTAGTTTTCTTATGAATTTTTTGAAGTTGAATTCTATAGTTGGCCTTACACTTAAAGCTGAAACAAATATAAAATTTAAATGACAAAGTTAAGTTAAAAAAAAATCCTGTTACAATTAGTGTAGGTTACAAATGTAAAGTTTGTTTAAAAATTGTTAAATATATTCTGCAGTCATAAAATTGACTCGAGCTTCAAAAATAATGGAAACATCGTGACTGAGCTCAGTATTGTAAGAATTTGGTTGTTAGTGTCAGAAGTGTGTAAACTAGAAATTTAAATACAATGTGTTCATTTCTAAATATCTTGTGGGCAGTATGTTCAGTTGCAATTCTTTTTGACTGATATTAAAACATTACAAAGCTGTGGATAATTCTCCTTTAGTCTGTAGCTAAATTGTACTGTGACAATGAGAGTTGTAGATAATGAGGAAAGTTATCAAAGGATACAGCAGGATATAGATCAACTGGAAAGTGAAGAAATGGCAGATGGAGTTTAATCTGGACAAGTCAAGTGATGCATTTTGGAAGGTTAAATGCAAAATGAAAATGCACAATAAATAGTAGGACCCTTAGGGGCATTGATATACAGAAGGATCTTGGTGTGCGAGTCCATAGATCCCTGAAGGTAACAACACAAGTCGATAAGATGGGCGGCTCAGTGGTTAGCTCTGCCGCCTCTCAGCGCCAGGGACCCGGGTTTAATTCCACCCTCTGGTGACTGACTGACTGGCTGACTGTGTGGAGTTTGCACATTCTCCCCGTGTCTGCATGAGTTTCCTCCAGGTGCTCTGGTTTCCTCCCACAGTCCAGAGATGTACAGGTTAGGTGAATTGGCTGGACTAAGTTGCCTGTAGTTTCTAGGAATCTGCAGGCTCGGTGGATGGGAAATGAAGGGTTACAGGAGTAAGGTGGGGGAATGGGTCTGGGTGGGATGCTGTTTGGAGGGTCTGTGTGGACTTGATCAGACAAATGACCTGTTTCCACACTTTAGGGATTCTATAATTCTAAGGTGGTAAAGAGGGCTTATGGTGTGCTTGCCTTCGTCAGTTTGGGCAATCATGTTGCAACTATATAAAACTTCAGTTACATCACATTCACAGTATTCTGGCCACCGCAGTATAGGACGGAAGTGGAAGCTTTGGAGAGGGTAAAAAAGAAGTTTACTAGGATGTTGACTGGATTGGAATGTGTTAATTATAAGGAGAGTTTGGACCAACTTGGGTTCTTTTAGTGTCAGAGGGGCAACCTAGAAGAAGTATATGAAATTGAGTGGCATTGACAGGGTGAGTAGTCAGTCTTTTTTCTAGGGTGGAAATGTCAAATACTAAGGAGCAAAGATTTAAAGTGAGAGGGGGGGGAAAGACATTTTTTTTTTTTACACAGGGTAGTAGGTGCCTGGAATGCGCTGCTGGGGGAGGTGATAGAAGCAGGTACGATAGCAATGTTTAAGAGGTATTTAGACAGTCATAAACAGGCAGGGAACAGAGGGATATGACCATGTGCAGACAGATGGAATTAGTTTAGAATGACTTCATAGCGCAGACATGGTGAGCTGAAGGGTCTGTTTCTGTGCTGTCCTGTTCTATGTTCTAGGAGTTGGATTGGTTGTTTTCTTTATCCTGCACTTTAACTTAACATTTTAACTTTCTTGTCTTTCTTAGCACACAATAGATCTTCAGCTTGCAGTGGCTAATATCTTACAGTCACTCATCCATTCAGAGAGAAATCAGCAAGTGATGTGTGAAGCAGGGCTTCTTGCACGTCTTCTACAAAGGTGTAGTTCTGCTCTATCTGATGAAGATCATCCTCTTCACCCACCACTCCAAAGAATGTTTGAGAGATTGGCTTCACAGTCATTAGAACCAGTAGTCCTGAGGTAAGCTGTGTACATAACATGTTGTGAAGACTCAAATTAATCTTATGTTTATGGTATTGAAGACCATAGAGAATCTGTCACAGCATATTAGAAAAGTTGAATTTGTAGTTAACAACCTTTAGTCAAATCTTCTCCGTTTTTGAAAATTAGTTGTCAGGTGGGTCTTCATCTTGTGGTAGCTGTCCGGTAAGTCAAATTACAGCTTTCATTATTTCCAACTTTACGTTAAGTGCGCATTACTGAAAGGCAAACTTATACAGTAAGTTCACAAATAGAATAAACAAAGCAGTAAGGTTCACCACTTCCTCCATATTCCCTGCTAAGACCAATTTCTGAGCTACTGGCAAATGTAGATGTTGTTCAACCCCATCCAGCCTTCACCAGCCCACCAGTAATTTGAAGGTGGACAGAAGGAAAGACTTGTCATAACCTCGTCTTTTACAGCCAATTTTCAGTTGAGGAACGAAAGCAGTTACCATACCCTGTTGATCAAACATAAGTCACAGCTGCTTCTCCCTGCTAAGAGGGATTTCCTGACATCTTTTGCCCTATTCTTTTGTTCTGCCACCTTTTTCCAAACTGCTTTCACTTTCCCCAACAATCCAAATTTTGCATTTATAACAGGCAATCAGTTATGCCACCACCAAATCAATTTGATTCAGAGCAAGACATAAGAGAGACAGATCTCACATGATGTTGGAATGTCTGAGTTTAACAATCTGTGAAGTATTGTTGAAATGTGGTCACTGGTATAGAAAACGTGGCAGACAATTTTTGTGTAGGAAGCTGCCATAAATTGCAATGTGATCATGATCAGATAAGTTTATTTTTAGTGACAGTTGAAGGATGATTAATAGCCTGAAGACCAGGGCAAAGTCTCCTGCTCACAGGAGGAGAAAATGTGGCTGTGGGTGTATTTGTGTTCACTTGAGAGCAGTTAGAGCTTCAGTTTGTCATCTCAGCACTCGTAGTAGCAGTGTAGTTTTCTACTGGAGTGCAAGTTGAGCCCAAACTTTTCTGATTCAGAGAAAAGTACTACTAACTGATCTTTGAATTGGACTGCCTTCTGCCATATTTATCCATTGCTCCAAGGTCAGCTTGGAAATCAAAGATAACCATTGGCTTCATAACTCTAGCACCAGCCATTTCCTTATACTTTTTCCCCATGTCCCTTCATCTCTTAACATGGGTATCTTTGTCTTTAAGATTTAGACCATCTGTTTAGGTGTCTGTGCTGTTAGCTCCTCTCCAACACCTTTCCTATTCATGTGAAATCTAATTTTCCACAGGTTATTTCTTGTCATAATTCAACATGCAGCTCACCCTCTAATTGCACTATCACCTCCCTGTCTGTCACCTTTAATTTTATCCATGAGGCCAGATTTTCACTCCTTTGCTCCTATTCGTCTTAGCCTGACTATCTAACGGAGACTGGAAATGGTTTCCTCTTGTTGGGTAGTCAACCACCTCATCCACAAGCAGTAACACTGCCTCTTTCTTAAAGAAAAATCCAGTAACTTTCTGTTCTATTTATCGAGCCATGTGTTTTATTTTCTATTTTTTTTTGTTGCCTCCCAAATCTTTGTCTTATCTTTCCTGTAACTTTGTCTTTGGCTTCTGTTTCCTGGTAGAACACTTAATACAAAATTATAATGATATATGCTGTTACTGTGACTAAAGTACATTACCCTTTTTCATTCTATCTACAACATTTGACACTGTTACTGATCGGCCTGTTACCGATACTGATCCTTCAATATCTTACAACCCTGTTATAACTTGGTTTCATTCTGAATTTTTGTCTTTTAGCTTCATTGTCACTATAAACTTAGCCGGAACATCTGTAGCCAGTGACTTCACTTCATGTACTCTTACTACTATGTCTGAAGGCCCAGGAGGGTTGTTTAAAAAATGCAAGTTGTTTTATACGGGCATAGTATATATGGTTCAGATTTGATATTTAAATTGAGATTAAATCCTATGGGAAGTTGGAATTTAGTGATTATTAAAATAAGCAACTAAATTAGTATATTTGATATTTAAACCAAAGTATCAAATGCAGGTATACAAGTCCGTAAGAATATTTTTGTTGAAGGCATTTGCCATTTTGCTTCACATGCTCATTCTGGATATTCTGTTCCTATAATCAGTACATTTTTGGCCACATTTGCCCACTTCAAGATACATTGGCAAAGGAAGTATTGTCTGAAGTCCTGGTGAGTCCTCGAATAACTGAGGAAAAATTGATGGGACAAAGAACATAGAACATTACAGCGCAGTACAGGCCCTTCGGCCCTCGATGTTGCGCCGACCTGTGAAACCAATCTGCAGCGCATCTAACCTAAACTATTCCATTATCATCCATATGTTTATCCAACGACCATTTAAATGCCCTTAAAGTTGGCGAGTCTACTATTTTTGCAGGCAGGGCATTCCACGCCCTTACTACTCTCTGAGTAAAGAACCTACCTCTGACATCTGTCCTATATCTATCACCCCTCAATTTAAAGCTATGTCCCCTCGTGCTAGCCATCACCATCCGAGGAAAAAGGCTCCCACTGTCCACCCTATCTAATCCTCTGATCATCTTGTATGTCTCTATCAAGTCACCTCTTAACCTGCTTCTCCCTAACGAGAGCACACAGTAGTTAAAAATGACATTGGTCGAAGCAAGTCACTTGTCATCTTCACTGGTTCTAATTAGCTTGGACCAGGGTGCAAGTTAGTGATGTTTAATTATTCATAGTTTATGAAAAATATTAAGTGATTTGCTGAGTTGGGTATGTTTGTGAATAAGTGAAAACTATGAGCAAATATTTATTATGACTAGGAAAAATTCAGTAATCCTTAAGTTTATTGTTTTCAAATGTTTGAAGATGTATTGTTTTGTTCTGTTAGTATTGACTCTATTTATATTTAATTGCCTTCAGGGAGTTTCTCCGCCTTGGTAACCCATTGAATTGTGGAGCCTGGGATAAGAAGTTGATCAATGTGTATAGGATCCACAAGCCAAGCTCTCTCAGTTGTGAAGCAGATATTAGAGGTATGCTGTATAATATATACTCATAAATTGTAAAATCTCTTTCTTGTTAAGTGTTTATCTGGAACGTCATAGCTTTCAACATTATTTTGAATCATATCATAGAAATGGATGTATTGATTTTTTTTTTTGCCCATCCATGGTTGTGCTGAGACTTTTAAAGGTCAAGCATATAATGAGAGATTAAAGTCACATGTAAAACACGTAGGGGGCTGGGAGGTTTGCTTTCCTGAAGTAATTTTGTGAACTATTTAAATTTTTACAACAATCTGGCAGTCACTCAAATTTTTTGCATTTGTTTTCCCAATTTTAGCAAAATTTGAACTCAAGATCCTTGGATTACTGGCCCACTGCAGTTCTGGAGAAGAGTCCTGTTGGACTCGAAATATTAACTCTGTTTCCCTCTCCAAGGATGCTGTGAGACTTGATGAGTTTCTCCAGTAATTTCTATATTTTCTTGAGATTTCCAGCATCCGCAATATTATGCTTTTATTTGTATTGTTACATTCTTGTATCAACTGTTTTCTATTATAAAGTTCTTACTTGGATTTGTATAGTGGAGACTGCCACTGTAAACTTAGTCACACTATCATAGAATCCCTACAGTATGGAAACAGTCCATTCGGCCCAACAAGTCCACACCGCCCCTCCGAACAGCATCTCACCCAGACCCATTCCCCTACCCCTGTATTTCCCATGTCTAACCCATCTAACCTAAACATCCCTGAGCAATGTGGACAATTTAGCATAGCCAATCCACCTAGCCTGCACGTCTTTGGACTGAGAGGGGAAACCGGAGCACCCGGAGGAAACCCACGCAAACACTGAGAGAATGTGCAAACTCCAAACTGACAGTCTGGAATTGAACCTGGGTCCCTGGCGCTGTGAGGCAGCAGTGCTAACCACTGAGCCATCGTGCTCCCCGTTAAATTAAGTTATACCATTCCAATGCTGTTGATGTTGGACTACATCCGGAGACGCCTCTAACTTCCTCCAATGATTGTCAGTGGCTCAAATCTTTTCCAGTATCTTCTGGTGTAAATGCTATCTCTCTTTAGGATTCTCCTTTTAATAAACCCATTTAGTGATTCTACAAATTTCATCAAAATCATAATCGTCATTTGTTTTACCTAGGATATTTGATGGTGAGCTAATCTACTTATTCCCATAAATAATTGTAGGAAGTACATTTGCAAAATACTTCCTTACCTCGTGGAATGAATTATTAAGGAAGTAATAGCAGAACATGTGGAAAATTATAACTGATCAAGCAGAGTCAGCATGGCTTCATGAGTGGGAAATCATGTCTGACTAATTCATTAGAGTTTTTTGAAGATGTCTCAATCAGAGTAGACAGAGGAAACCAGTAGACCTGTTGTTTTTGGACTTCTGGAAGGCGTTCAACGAGGTACCTCACAAAAGGTTAAGTCTGAAGATAAGAGCCAACAATGTTCGGAGGCAGTATATTAGCATGGACAGAGAACTGGCTCTGGGACAGGAAACAGTGTGTGGGGATATAGGGTTCTTCTTCAGGTTGATGATCTGTGACCAGTGGGGTTCCACTGCTAGAACTGTAACTGTTCACAATTCTAAATGATTTGGAGGAAGAAAGAGAATGCACTGTAGACAGATTTACAGGTGGCACAAAAATAACTAAAAGACAGTTGTGAGAGAGATACAGACAGTTTACGGGGAGATATTGATAGGTTAAGTACGTGGGCAAAAAATTGGCAAACAGTATAATGTGGGAAAAAGCAAAGATGTTCATTTTGAATGGGACAAAAAAAGAACAAAGCATTATTTAAATAGAAACTACAGAAAGCTGCAGCACAAAGAGACTTGAGGGAACTTTGCATGAAACACAGAACGCTAGCACAGTGGTACAGCAGATAATCGGGAAGGCTAATGGATTGCTGACTTTTATTTCAATTGGGTTAGAGTATAAGAGTAGGGAAGTCTTGCTGCAACTGCACAAGATACTGGTGAGACAGCATTGGGAGTAATGTCAGTAGTTTTGGTCCCCTTATTTGAGGAAAGCTGTTATTTCATTGGGGGCAGTTCAGAAAAGTTTCACTAAGATGATCCCTAATAAAGAGAGATTGTCTTATGAGCAAAGGGATACTAATCATTGGAGTTCAGAGCAATGAGAGGTGATCTCATTTGAAATATGTAGGATTCTTAAGGGGTTTGACGCAGTAAATGATGAGAGCATGTTTCCTCTTATGGGAAAATCTACCATAGACTCAGAATAAAAGGATGCTAATTTAAGGCTGAGGTGAGGAGTAATTTCTTCCGAGGGTTTGACAGTCTTTGAAACTCCCTCCCACAGAGAACTCTGGATGCAAAGTTCTTGTATATTTAAGGCTGAGGCAGATTCTTGATCAGTAAGGAAATCCAGGGTTAAGGGGCAAGGGGAGGAAAGTGGACATAAGAAATGTTAGATTAGCCATGATCCAATTGAATGGTGGAGCAGGCCCACGTGGCCAAATGGCCGCCTCCTGTCCCTATTTCTCATGGTCTTATGACTTTTTGCATGTTTTTAGTTTTTAGCCCTTTTCTGACTGCCCTCTTGCTGCTGTAGTAGTTAAATATTTGTTTAGTCATAGCTGCTGTGCTGTTTCCTAAATGTGTCTTACCTCTGATGATCCAGTTAATGTGTTTCATTCTTGCATTCCTCCCATTGATTTGTATAGGTTTCTTTAATCTCTGTCACGTAATTTACTTATCAATTCATTTAGGGGCCATTAATTTAGTTTGAGTTTATTGGTTTCTTTGAACATATTTTCCCTTCATTCACAAAATCATGATGTTAAAGATCATGCACTCCCTTGTAGTTTTGAACAACCAATTCCATTTGAGTTGCTTTATTTGTTCACTGAATATATTCTCTCAAAAATTACTTACCTGAATTCTGCTCTTGGGTATTTCTACCTCCCATATTGCATATAAACTGTTTGTATTGTGCAGGTTGTTTTCCATTGGAACTACAATTTATGATTCCTAGGTCTATAATAAATATTATATCAAGATGACCATGGCATCTTGTGATATACCTTGTCTAATTCTAGTCCACATGGATTTGCTCAGTTCGTTAGATCATAGCTTCTCATTAAGTAGCTGTCTTTTTAACAAATACTCATCCTATTCCTGCAAATAATAGGGCACATTCTTTGTGCTGACTTTGGTCAATTTAGCTACTTTTGCAATAAAGAATTGTTCATTTCGATGGTTTCTGCATACCACAGCATCAACTACATCACCCTTGTTTTATCATTGATATTGTCTTTAACATAATATCTTGAATATTATGCAAATTTCTGTCCACTACTTTTACGCTGATTTTGATATCCCTGGCACATTGTAGTTCTCCACAGTGGAAGGTCAGAAGGGAGATGGGTGCTGCAATAACTCAAAAGTACCACAACTCTCATTAGACCACAACCACTTCTGTTCAGAGAAACGTATGCTTGAAACAATGCCACTTCGCTGCTTCTGAAGTTATCCTAGCTTTTTCTAAGTATAAAAGCATAAAATTCAGATATTGAAAAGGAATAATTGCCTCACTTTAATGTATATCATTAGGGTGGCACAGTGGCTCCAGTGGTTAGCACTTCTGCCTCTCAGCACCAGGGAGCTGCATTCGATTCCACCCTCGAGCAGCTGTAAAGTTTGCACATTTTCCCCGTTTCTGTGTGGGTTTCCTCCCACAGTTCAAAGATGTGCAGGCTAGGTTGATTGGTCATGCTGAATTGCTTGTAGTGGTTAAGGATGTGCAGGCTAAGTGGATTAGCCGTAGGAAATGCAGGGTTACAGGGATAGGGTAGGGGAGTGGGTCTGGGTGGGATGCTGTTTGGAAGATTGGTATGGACTGAATGACCTGCTTCCATACTGTAGGGATTCTATGATTCATCACACTTATTTTTATTGTACTTTTCCACCTTTAAAAAACTATATTTGGTTTTATATCTTTTGAATGTAGTTTTCATCCTTACCATCCAGGTGTTACCTTGGCAGAACTCATCTCTCACCTGGTGTAGAACATACACAGTTCTTGTGCTAGTAAAAATAATGAAACAAAAATTAGATGAGTTCTGCAATGGATGATTGATCCATTGCAGCCCAGGTGGCAAAGTTGAAAATTACTCCATTTGTGCACATAATGAGTGTGTGTATATATTTTTTAAAAGGATTGATATCAAAGAAAAAAGTACATAGCTATCTTCCCTTATTGTCCTTACCCTTGTTCTATGTTTGTTTTATGTTATGCTGCTATGTCTCAGGGAATATGACCACATCTCTGGATGGATTTGGTTCTGATATTGTATTTGGCTTGAATGAAGATAACACTCACTACAGGATTAGCAAAAGTTTGCTGAAAGGGACAGAAGGCAGTACAGTACCTCTGACCAGGGTGAAGTGCTTAGTATCAATGACAACACCACATGATATTAGGCTTCATGGTTCATCAGTCACCCCAGCATTTGTGGAATTTGATACAGCTCTGGAAGGCTTTGGGTGAGTATTACTTTGCTTGCTAAACTTGAAGAAACAGCTAGATTATTACAATCTTCTACAGATTTTGTGGCATTATCTAATGGCTAATTTTTTTTTTTGAAGGGGAGTGAGGATCAGTTTAATTTAAAAAAAAAAAAAAATCTGAATCCAGCAGGAAGAGATTTCAAGTGGTTGAATTGTATCTGCGTGTTAAGAAACTTGTGCATCCAAAGTAAAGTCACTAAATTTTTAAGATATGTGAATACTGCAGGGAAGTATTGATATTTTTAATTTGGCTGAGTTCAAAATAAATACACATCAATCTCCAAACCACTCTGAGTACTTCATTGTTAATTTGAATGAATTGTAAGCACACGTTTTCATGACATAATCAATATCAGTAGACTTTGACCATAAATGTAGAATTATGGAATCTTCATTATTTGTGCGCCAGTTGTCTGTCAGAACATTAATGCACAGAGCTCTGCAGAGGCATTGATATCTTGTACAACTGAATATGGTCTGTTGGACATTAAATCGAGTTTGTTATTTATATTATACCTGATTAATTTCTGAATCCAATGTTTTACTGCACAAATACGTAAAGACAAAATTTGTAGACTCTGATCATCTAACAAATTCCATTTATTCACTGAGAGAGTCCTTTCTTTCTCTGAAAAAAAATCTTGCAATCTGGCCAATCATCCCTATCGTTGAAGTGATGAAAAATGTTGTTGATAACAATGTCAGTGACATTTACCTATCACAGACTGCTCACCAGTGCTCATTCTGGGTTCCAGTAAGGCTGCTACAGTCCAGACCTCAATACAACATTATTTCAAACATTTGGAAATTGAACTAAATTATAGAGGTGCAGTGAATTTGGCTCCAGTTGACATCGAGACAGGTTGCAATTGGATTCATTTTAGACCTATCAAAATTAAAATTAGTGGGTATCAAGAAAATATCTCTCCATTTCTTGGAGTCATACTAAATACAAAGGAACGTAGTTGCATTGTTTCAGGTTTATCATCTCAGCCGTGGGAAATTTTGCCCAGGTTCCTCAGGGTAGTGCTCCAGACCCAGCCACCTTTACCTAATATCAGTTACTTGATCAGACATTCCTTCAAACATAAGGTTAGAAGTAGGGAATGTTAACTGATAATTGCAGTGTTTAGTATCATTTCAGAGCTCTTCAGATACTGAAGTAGTCTGTGTCTCCAAGATCTGGACAGCATTTAAGCTTGGGCTTAAATTTTAAAATTCAAAAAGAAGCCATTCAGCCCATTATGTCTGTGTCATCTCTCTACATGAGCATCTTTCTTACTGCCTTTCTCCTGCCTTCTCTTTTGTTCCTCTTAAAATAATTGTTTAATTTCAATTGAATGTCTTAATTTAAATCTGCCTCCTCCACACTCTCTCAGGCAGAACGTTCCAGGTTCCAACTACTTGTTGCATGAAAATGTATTTTCTTGTATTACTTTTGCTTCTTTACTAATTACTTTAGATTTGTACCCCCTCATTCTCGATCCTTGCAAGTAGAACATTTTCTCCCTATTTTCTCTGTTGAGACTCCTACGTTTTGGTAATCCTGGGCTTGGGGACCGCTTTGCAGAATACCTACACTTGGTTCGCACTAAACAACTGCACATCCCAAGTCGCGAACCATTTCAACTCCTCCTCCCATTCCTCAGACGACATGTCCATCCTGGGCCTCCTGCAGTGTCACAACGATGCCCCCCGAAGGTTGCAGGAACAGCACCTTGTATTCCACTTGGGAACCCTGCGGTCCAATGGTATCAATGTGGACTTCACAAGCTTCAAAATCTCCCCTCCCCCTACCTCATCCCAAAACCAGCCCAGCTTGTCCCTGCCTCCCTAACCTGTCCTTTCTCCCACCTATCCCCTCCTCCCACCTCAAGCCCCAACCCCATTTCTTACCTACTAACCTCATCCTGCCCTCTTGACCTGTCCGTCCTCCCTGGACTGACCTATCTCCTCCCTAACTCCCCACCTACACTCACCTTTACTGGCTCCATCCCCGCCTCTTTGACCTGTCTGTCTTCTTTCCACCTATCTTCTCCTCTATCCATCTTCTATCCGCTTCCCCCTCTCTCCGTATTTATTTCAGAACCCCCTTCCCCTCCCCCATTTCTGAAGAAGGGTCTAGGCCTGAAACGTCAGCCTTCCTGCTCCTCTGATGCTGCTTGGCCTGCTGTGTTCATCCAGCTCTACACCTTGCTATCTCAGATTCTCCAGCATCTGCAGTTCCTACTATCTCTGAAACAATCCTAGTAATCCTACTGATTACTACTTTCAAATATTCTCTTCCCCAAGGAAAGTAGTCCCAACTTCTCCAATTTTATTTTCGTAACTGAAATCCCTCATCCCTGGAATCATTCTCAGAGCCTCTTCTGCACTCTCTCCAATGCCTTTGCATTTTCCTAAAATGTGGTGCTAGAACTGGACATATACTCTAGTGTTAATCTTGTGATTTATATCAATTCAACATAGTCTCCTAACTCTCTCTCTCTCTTTTTGTCCCTCATAATAAAGCTTTAGGATACTTTATGCTTTATTACCCACTGTCTCAACCTGTCCTGTCAACTTTAGTGACCTGTGGCACTTATACAGACAGGTTGTCTGCTCCAGTTTTCCCTTTGAATTACATGCTTTATTTCATTTTGGCTGTCAATGTTCTTCCTACCAAAATGTTAGCATCTTCGCATTTCTCTGTATTGAGCTTCATCTACCACTTATCCGTGCATCTCACCAACTTGTTGATGTCCTTTCTATACTGTCCGAAAAAGTATTTGCTTATTACTCAACTGTACCCTCTGCCTCCATGTATCAATTCACTTCTTGGTCCCTAAAAAGCTACATGTCTCTTTAATCGTTTAAATAGTAAAAGAACGACACAAAGAGCCTTCAGAATTCTCTTTAATGTTAGCTGCTGGTCTCTTTCCGTACTTCTTCTTTATTTATCTTATTTACATTTTCCACCCGTTTGAACCCGTTAACGTCAGTCAGGTTTTCAATTGTACTTTTTTGACATTTATCATAACTATATTTCTTTCTTTTTTATCAAATTTCTACTACTTTTGGCAATTAAGCACTAGATTTGTTTGTGGTATCTTTCTCTTTTGAGGGGATCTACCTTGTCTGTTTCCAAGCCATTTCTTTATTTCAAGGTAGATAATTAATAAGCTACTGTTTTACCTGCCAACCTCTGGTTCACATTTATGTGATCCAGATCCATTCTTAGCCTATCGAGGTTAGCTTTCCCCAATTTATTATTCTAGCTCTGGATTTTTCATTGTCTTTTCATGTTGTTATCTTATGATACAGTCATTGTAATCCCCTATATGTTCTCCCCCTAACATTTGATCTAATTTATCCACTAAATTTGCAAAAACATAGCCTAGCCGTGCTCCTTTTCCTGTTGGACTGGAAATGTAATGCTGTAGAAAATTCTCCTATGCGTGCTTGTAAGAACTCTTGCCCTTCTCTGTCCTTAACACTACAATCCCAACCTATACTCAGATTATTCAATTGCACCTCTATAACTACTCTAATTTTTGCACCTCTCTGTAATTTCCATGAAGACTTGTTTCTGTACATCCCTGCCACCATTTAGTGGCCTGTAGAAGACACTGAGAAATATGATTGTATTTTTATTGTACCTGGGCTCAAGCCAAAGTGATTTATTGACCATCTCCCACAATTCGATCATCTCCCCTTGGCATTCAATTGAATTTATGACCACTGAATACCCAACATCAATATCCTCGACGTTAATATTGATCAGGAGGTCAACTGAAACAACCGTAAATACAATACCTACAGCATAGGTGAAAGAGTGACTGACTGTTTTGTGGCAAGTCGTTTCTCAAACCCTTTCCACTCTTTACAAGCTGCATGTCAGGATTGTGATGGAATACTTTTCTAGATGTGTATAGGTCCAACAACACTTAAGAAGCTTGCCATCATCCAGGGCAAAGCAAGCCACTTAATCCATGACCTTTTAAACGTGCTCTTCCCCCGTCAATATAATGCACTGTAGCAACATGCCAAGACTCTGACTGTATCTTTCAAACTTGCAAGCTTTACCACCTAGAAGCACCACAAGAGTATAACATGTGAAAGCCACCACCTGCAAGTTTCCCTCCAAGTCAACACACCATTTTGACTTGAAGCTGTATCTCTTTTTACACTGAGATAACAAGGTGTAGAGCTGGATGAACACTGCAGGCCAAGCAGCATCAGA
>NC_063332.1:108110823-108212112 GCF_021869965.1 Rhincodon typus
TCTGATGCTGCTTGGCCTGCTGTGTTCATCCAGCTCTACACCTTGTTATCTCAGATTCTCCAGCATCGGCAGCTCCTACTCTCTCTTTTTACATTATTGCTTGGTCAAAATCCTAGAATTTCAACCAACCTGCTCACCAAGTGTAACTATACTACATGGATCACTGTGGTTCCAGAGGCAGTTGATCAGCACCTGTTCGTGGGTAATTAATAGTGGGAAAGAAATCCTGGTTTTACAGCCTTGTTAAAATTCCAAGTTGAAATTTGGAGGAGGAAGGAAGAACTCATGTCACATCCATTGAATATTCCAAAGTATTTTCAGTTAAGTAATTTTCAGTTCATTATCACAGGTGTTACTGATATTGGAGGTTCCATTGTAGTGGTCATTCTTTCTGCTTGATGTGCCTTCACAGGTGCTTTACTTTCTCTTTTTCAGCTGTCTGTTCTTGCCTAGTTTGGCTCCCCATAATGCACCCAACATTGCTGCTACCACTGCAGGAGGTGTTAATGACGGAGCTGTTACCAGTGGACTTGGTACAGGTAAAAATGAAATGTGTGGCAGCAGCAGTAGTCATATTTTAATAGTGATTGCAGGGGCAGGTGGGGGAAATACTTGAGTGAATAGTATGATTTATTTTAGTTTTTCAAAAATAAAACTGCAATAAATATATACAACAACCAACAACCACCAGCCACAACATTATTCTCTTTTGTTTCAATGTGCCTTTTAATGTAATGAAACATCCCAAGGAATAAGTATGACACTCCGAACCACACAATGAGAATTGGGCCAGAGGGGTAGGTTTTAAGGAGTGCCTTCAAGAAGGAAACCAGTGCAGAGATGTGGATGGTATCGGGCGATAATTTGAGATTGGTGCCTGGGCAGTTGAAGGTGATAGTCAAATGGCATAAATTAGGAGAGGGCAGCCATCTCACAAGGTTGTGGGTCTGCAGTAGATCTGTAAACAAGGAAGAGAATCTTAAAATCAAGATGTTGTTTGTGAACTAATGTAGGTATGATAACAATGGGTCATTCAGTGGGTTAAAACATGAGTAACATGATTTTTAATAGCCTCAGTTTTACTGTGGAAAACAAGCCAGCAGTACATTAGAAAAGTCAAGTCTAGGGCTAATCAAAGGCACAATGAGGGTTTCAACAGAACACCAGATAAAGTAATAGAGATGGCATAAATGAGATCTAAAGCTCATCTCATGATCAAATGTGACATCACAGTTGCAAACAAAGTGGATTAATCTCAGACTGTTCTGGGAGAGAAGGATGGAATCTTGGGCTTCAGTTTTCAATGCTTAGAAGGAAATTAAAGGATATTTTTGTTCATCCAACACTGGATGTCCAAAAATCTAACTTAGAGACAATGGGGGAGTCATGAGAGGTGCATGGTGAGGGAGGACTAAATGTCGTCAGTGTACATGCGAAAGGGAAACCTGTGTCATCGGGTGATGTAGCTGAGTGCCAGCATGTAAATAGGAAACAGGAGAGAGCCAACGATTGATCCTTGGGGGTCACCAAGAGATAATGGTGCAGGAACAGAAAGAAATGTCTTTGCAATGCCTTTCCCTGGCAGATTTAAAGGAGAGAATAGTTTACAGAATTGGCTTGTATCGGGGCTGGGAAGGAGAGGACATAATGGGAAATAGGTGGAAAACTGGAGAAGGATGCGAGTTCAAGGCTACGGCAGGAGGGGAGTATGAAAGGAAATTTAACTGGATGAGCTAATGGAAGGAAATGATTTGACAGATGCCGCTCATCAGATTGAGTTGATATTTAGAACAAAAAAGTCCATGAGGTCGTCGCTAGTTGTTGGAAATGAGGACAGGAGAGAGGGATTTGAGATGGCTTTCAAAAGAAGAGAGACCCTGTTAGGGTTTTCTTTGCATTTTCAGGATGATCTTGGAAAAGTGAACAGTTTTAGCAGATAAGAGCAGGATTGAATAGCATTTTATGAAGCAACCAGATCTGGCATCTGGATTTAATCCATTGTCTGCCATATCCTTTCAAGTCTGCTTCCTCAGACCTGAGGTGCAAAGGGAAAGCTATACGTAAAACCATACAAACCATAAAATCATGGGAAGGCAATGGAATGGCCTAGTGGTATTATCGCTGGGCTGTTAATCCAGAGACCCAGATGATGTTCTGGGGACCTAGGTTCGAATCCTGCCACGGCAGATGTTGGAATTTGAATTCGTTAAATATCTGCAATTAACAGTCTGATGATGACCGTGAATCCATTGTCAATTGTCGGGAAAAACCCATCTGGTTCACTAATGTCCTTTAGGGAAGGAAACTGCCATCCTTATCTGGCCTGGTCTATATGTGACTCCAGACCCACAGCAATGTGCTTGACTCTTAACTGCCCTCTGGCCAATTAGGGATGGGCAATAAATGCTGCCTAGCCAGCGACACCCTCATCCCGTGAATGAATAAATGAATAAGTAAACAACCAATAAATAAATTAGTACATAGTCATACAACACGGAAACACACTCTTCGGTCCAACCAGTTCATGCCGAACATAATCCCAAACTAAACTAGTCCCACGTGTCTGCTCCTGGCCCATATCCCTCCAAACCTTTCCTCTTCACGTACTTATCCAAGTGTCTTTTAAATGTTATAATTGTACCCACATCCACCACTTCCTCGTGAAGTTCATTCCACATGCAAACCATCTGCTGTTTAAAAGAAAACTTGCCCCTCATGCCTTTTTTAAATCTCTGTCCCTGCCTCACCTTAAAAATGCGCCCAGAATATTGAACAGAATATAAGTAACAGAAAAGAATGACCAAAAAATAATTACAAGAGAATTTAGAGTCAGAGAGTGCTAGCTAAAAAAAATAGAAACAAATAAGATATTGAGAGATTCTACCGATACTTAAAAGGGAAACAGTCAGTGAAAGCATGTATTGGCCCTCTAGAGTGAGAGTCTGGTGGAATTAATCGGGAAAATAAGGAATTCGTAGATCAAGTGAACATATATTTTTTATGTCTGTATTCACTGAAAGGTCACAAATAGCATCCTGGAAATAATTATAAATCAAGAGGTAAAAGGGATAAAAAATTTAAAATAATTACATTCACCAGGGTAAAGGGTAGTCTGGGAAAGTTATTAGAACTAAAGGCTGATGAGTATTCAGGTCCTAATGGAATTCATTCCACGGTGTTAAAAGCAGTGACTGCTGAGATAGTAAATTCATTGGTTATAAAAATCTCAGAATTAGGCACAGCCAGCATGGTTTTGTGAATGGGAATTTGCGTTTAACCAATTTACTTTGATGAAATAACAATAATGAGTAACAAAAATGGAAATTGCTGAGGAAGAACTCAGGTCTGGCAGCATCTGTGGTGAGAAAACAGTTAATGTTTTGGGTCCAGAGACAATTTTTGTTTCATAATAATGTGTACTTGGAATCCCAGGAAGCATTTGACAAGGTACCACATCTAAGGTTATGACACAAAGTAAAGGTTTGTGGTACAGCAGTGACATATTAACATGGATAGAGAATTGACTAGCTCACAGGAAAGAGAGTAGTCATTTATAGGTTGTAAGATGTAACGAGTGGAATGCCACAGGAATCAGTGACGGTGCCTCAACTATTTCGATCCATGTTAATGGCTTGGGTAAAGAAACTGAATGTATGTTTGCTAAATTTACTGATGACCCAAAGTTATGGAAGTCAAAAGTTGTGAATAGAGTATAATAAGTTGTGAAGAGAACATTTCAAAGAATCAGAGAATCCCTACAGTGTGGAAGCAGGCCATTTAGCCCATTGAGTCCACATTGACCCTCCAAAAGGCCATCATGTCCAGACCCATCTCTCCCTTATCCCAGCTCTGTAACCCTATATTTCCCATGGCCAGTCCCCTTAACCTGCACATCTTTGGACGTGGGAGGAAATTGGAGCGCCCGGAGGAAATCAATACAGATGTGGAGAATGTGCAAATTCCACACAGTCATCTGGGGGTGGGATCAAACCCATTTCTGTAGCGCTGTAAGGTATCAGTGCTAACCACTGAGCCACCATGCCACAGACAAATTAAAATACCACTTAAATGTTATGAGGGTTTCTGCCTCTACCACCCTTACAGGCAATGAGTTCTAGATTCTCATGACTCTCTGAATGAAAGAATTCTTCTTCACAACTTGGAGTGTAAATGCACCCTTAGTCAGCTTTGGCTTCTTTCAAAAGTAAGTGCGGTTTGGCTAGTCCTGTAGTTTCTATTTAATCGATGACAGGCTGGTTCCCTCTGTTCCTCTTTCACTTCAATGAAATTATAAGACTTTTGGAAGCTTTATCAACCATCATCTTTCCCTTCTTCTGGAGTTGTTTATTGTCATAGAATCATGGAATTGTACAAGTATAGAAAGGGCCCTTCAGTCCATTGAGTCTGTACCACCAAGAATATACCACTACCTACTCTAGTCTCACGTTTCCACACTAGACCCATAGCCTTGAATTTTCTATGTGGTCTGAATGGTTAGTTTGATGGTGAAGAAGGGGAATTTAGTTTTGTATAGAGTCTTAGAAAATAATTATTTTTGTGTAGAAAAACTTTGAAGCAATTAACCTTCCTTTCACAAAACTCATTAAAGAGATTGTAGTGTTTCAGGCTGTTTAGCAATGTGTTTTAGTGGATGTAAAGAATTGAGGATGGTTGTAGGAAGCTAACATACTTTTCCGGAATTAATTTGGCTATTCTTTAACAGGAGAATAGCACTACCCATGGGGTGGGCTCAACAACTGGGGCAACACAGTGGCTCAGTTGTTAGCGTGGCTGCCTCACAATGCCAGGGGCCTGGGTTAAATTCCACCCTCGGGCGACTGACTGTGGAGTTTGCACATTCTCCCCGTGTCTGCGTGGGTTTCCTCCAGGTGCTCTGGCTTCCTCCCACAGTCCAAAAATGTGCGGGCTAGGTGGATTGGCCATGCTAAATTGCCCATAGTGTTCAGGGATTTGCAGGCTAGGTAGATTAGCCGTTGGAAATGTAGGGTTCAGGGATAGGGTAGTGGGGTGGGCCTGGGTGGGATGCTGGTTGGAGGATAGGTATGGACTGAATGACCTGCTTCCATACAACTTGAATCCTGGTCATTGATACCTCCATCACGGGAAAAGTTCCTTCCTATCTTGTCCGTCTTTGCATCTGATTAATTTTATGCATAATTCTTGACTGAGCAGGAAGTCAAAGGGATGTAGGATAAAGATTTGACAGTAAAGTAGCAGTATCAAGGAACCAAATGACTTGCAGCTCCTAATTTGTATACTTGTTGTCAACAGCTAGGGTGAGAGAGTAATGGTTTTATTGTGGTCTAAGATATCAAAAGTGGAGGTTAAAAATAGTTGAGTAAATCAGCAGCTTCAGAACTATCCAACTATCTAATCTTTGCCATCTAATCTTGCTTGTAACTGAACTGAAATCATTCAAAGCTAACGTTTACTTGATGGTTTAGTGAGTTTATTTCAGTCGGTAGTTTAGCCATACATCACAATTCAGCTTCACTCAGATCTGTGCCGAATTTGGAGATTGCGATTGGATTATAGTACTATTACCTTCTGAATTGCTGGAGAGCAGGGATCTGAAAGTCAACTACAGCATCCATCAGATACTCCCTTTTCCTCCACCCCTTAAGGAGAAGTTTAAAATTAAAGGGTATAGATCTGTGTTCATCATTTCCAACTCCCCACACTAATTTTCTGCTGAGGCCTACAAAGCATGCTTCTTGTTTACATTTAATTTTGAATCCAGTGATCCACACCATGACTTTCTTAATCACCTGGAAGCATTAGGTGGCTGGACATTCATATTACAGATAACACATTTTCCACAACTAACAAGCTCCATGAGAGGTAGTTGATGTTATCCATCATTTTCAACATTTATGTTAAAACAATATTTTGTAGTGGGTATTGTGTGGAGTTGTGGTATTGGCACAAAAATCAAGATCAAATGCCTGTTGGAAAATAAAGCCTCCAGAATTCTGAACGTGCCAGGCTAGGTACCTATTCTGTCCATCCTTACACATACCTACACAGTCAGAACTCTGGGAACATTCTCTGGAAATTCTATCAGATGCATCTCATGATTAAACGGGCAAGGACAGTATCAACTGAGAGCAGGCATGAACTGAATTTTGTACCTACTGAAATATCCAACAGTATCCAACTATTGGTAGTTGTACTTCAAGGATCATTTATCAAGGGGACTCTTATGCCCTCACAAGAATAAGAAACTATCTTGGAAACTTTGTTTTTTAACCTGTTGTTCCGTCTCTCCTTGACCAGAGCCCATGCATTCTTGCTGTTGTCTTCCACTGACAGTGTCTGATGGGCATCTTTAAGACAGCATAGACACCAGTATCTACATGCAGCATTTTGAAGTGGAATCTCTATTGGTGAAAGTGATAGACAGGGATTTTGCCTTGCTTCACTCCAATAGAGAATCAGCATCATTAGACTTTGTTATTTTCTGACATGGTATGATCTACCTCTGCGGCAGGTGATGAATTGAACGCTAACTTTCTGGCCTAGAGATGGGGGCATTCCTATGTTTTTACAAAATTACATAAATGTTTTAGAAGTGCCTGCATATCACTAAGATTTGCGCATTTAATGCATTAAGCTTGACGTAATATTGTATGTTGTGAGGTGTATCTAAACGGAAAACCAGGTTTCTATTTGTATTTGTTGTACAAATATGACAGAATTTATATGGGTATATTTCTAAAATATTGCAATTTTTTTCAGGTGAACGATTTTTTCCACCACCTTCTGGACTGACTTATTCAACTTGGTTTTGCATTGAGAAGCTTAGTACTCCGATGAGCAATCATCCTGTTAGACTTCTTACCCTTGTTAGAAGATCAAACTCCTCTGACCAACACTTCATTTGCCTTGCTGTTGTATTTTCTGGGAAAGACCGGTCCCTGCTAGTTTCAACTAAGGAAGAATTGCTGCAAAATTATGGTGAGTCGGAACACAAAAATACTGCTGAACATGTTTGGACAGTAATAGATTTCAAATGCAGGAATTAAAAATTGACACTGTTTCTAATATCAAATATGAAAACAAATTTATGTTCTTGACATTGAAGCTAATACTATGGAAAATGTGCCTCTTCATATTGAGCACTATTTTGCTGAAAAATGGCAATCCAACTGACATTTGTTAAAGCTACCTTATAACACTATTAAATTTCTCTGCAGTGGAGACATCTTAACTATTTTGTTAATTTTTGCAGTAATTATATGTGAGATTTCGATAACACTTCAATTTCAGCATTTACTGAAAATTCATCTATTTGCAGCAAAATGTGAGAGGTCAGATAGCTGCATTGTCTGGCCAGCAGTAGAGTTTGGGATATCTGCTTGAGGTTTGGGAAGAACTTGCAGTGAGAGGGTCTAGTGATTGTGGTCCACTTCGTATCAATGACATAAGGAGCATAAGAAGCTAGGTACTAAATTATAAAGGAACATCAAGTAATCACCTCAAGATTATTACTTGAAGAATGGATAAATTGGCATACAGCAGATAAGACTACAGAAATGAACACATGGCTCAAAAAATGGTTTGGGGGAAAATGAGTTCCATTTTGTTTGGCACTGGGGAAAGTGGAATCTACTCTTGGGACCACCTTTGTATGACCCTTCCTGGAATAGGTGTTTCAGCAAGCTGTGTAACTGGGGAAATAGAGAGGGCTTCAAACTAAACACGGTGGCGTAGGGATTAAACTTGAGAAGTAGCAGATTAAATTTGGATAGATGCAGCAAATCAAGGAGGAGGGGTAAAACAGGAGAGCCAGATAGGAATATGAAAGGTGAAGGTCAGCCAATGATATGAAAAGATAGAGGGGAAAAAAAGCTAAGAATGGACTAACAGTCAAGACTAAATGTTACAAAGGTAACAGAGTGGCAAAGTTAATAGCTCTGTATCTGCCTCCATGTAGCATTTATAACCAAGTAAACAAATTGACAGTACACGTTGAAGTAAATATGTTCTGACAATCATTATGGAGACATGTCTGTAGGATGGCAAAGTTTAGGCCTTGAATATTCAGAAGTTAGTGACATTCAAGAATAATAGGAAGTTAGATAAATGTTGAGATAATCTTGGTTCAAGAGATAGGATGTAAGATTGAATTGGGTGGAGATGGGACTTGTAGAGGAAGGAACTCAATTGTTGGAGCAGTCTACAGGCCTGCTAACAGTAATCACGACGGAGGTTGAAATATGCAAAGAGAAATGTTGGATACTAGTGACAAAGGGTCTGCATTCCCTTTATCATGGGTAATTTTAATTGACAGACAAACTGGAAATATCAGATTGGCAGTGGTAGTCTGGATGAGAAACTCAAAATGCTTTTAAATTTCTAAGTACAGCATGGACCAACCATAGAGCAGGTTATAGATATTTTAGATAATTTCTAAACAACCTGGTCAGAGATGTTATTAAACAGTTCTGGAGCAGGTGGAATTTGAACCCAGGCCTTATGACTCAGAGGTGGGAACATTACCACTGTGCCACAAGGGGCCCGAAGAGAATGTTAGAGACCAAAAAATTGCAGATGCTGGAATCCAAGATGAACAAACAGGAGGCTGGAAGAACACAGCAAGCCAGGCAGCATCTGGAAGAAAGGAGAAGTCAACGTTTTGGATATTACACTTCTTCAGGACTGGATGTGGGGGTCGGGGGAGCTGCAGATAAACAGTAATCAGGGGGAGTGGTGGGAAGAGGTAGCGGAATGGCGGTGATGGGTGGACACCGGTAGTAGGTACAACATGGTTGGTCGATGGGAGGGCTGAATCCAGTTGGTAGCTGGAAGGGAGGGTCGGTGGGTGGAATGGAAGGCAAGAGGCAGGGCTAGGATGGGTAGGAAGTTTGTTAAACCTGGTACTGTGTAATAAGATAGGATCAACTAATCTCTTCTGAGTAAAAGCAATTCCCAGTTGTAGTGACCACAATATGATTGAATTTTATATCCAATTTGAGAGGGAGAGAGTGGGTCCAAGACTAGTGGTTTAAACTTAAGGGAAGCTATGTGGGCATTCTGGAGTACTTGGCGAGGAGATAAATCATACAGAAGCAGAGGTATTCGGGTAAGGAATATTTCAGAATACTCAAAATTAGTAAATTCCTACTTTAAAGAAAAATTCTAAGGGGAGGACATACCACCCTGATTAACGAGAGAGGTTAAGCAAAGAATTAAACTTTAAAAAGCACAACATTGTTCAAAGCTGATCAGAATATAAAGAATGACAGAATGACAAAAGATTATTCAGGAGAAAGACATTAATGTGAGAGGAGGCTCGAAATATAGAAACGGATAGTCAAGAGCTTTCTTCCCGTGTCTGCATGGGTTTCCTCCAGGTGCTCCGGTTTCCTCCCACAGTCCAAAGATGTGCAGGTTAGGTGGATTGGCCATGCTAAATTGCCCATAGGGATGTGTAGATTCGGTGGGTTATAGGTGGATGGGTCTGGGTGGGATGCTCTGAGGTTCGGTGTGGACTTGTTGCGCCGAAAGGCCTGTTTCCACACTGTAGGGATTCTATGATTCTATGAGCTTCTGTAGGTATCTAAAAAGGCTATAAAGTAGGAAAAATATGTATTAATGTTCTAGAGTATAAGAATTTAGAGTTTATAATAGTGAGGAAATGGCAGAAGAATAGATATCTTGCTTCTCACCTCAGCATAAGAGGACATGAAAAAAAGGCAATTTTTTTTTGGTTGGGTCAGAGTTCTATTCTACTACCACCTTTTTTTTGCCATACAGCCTAAAATGGACCACCCAACCTTTTCTTCTCAATGCCCATGCTCTGATTTTAAAGATATCTCCCCCTGCCCTAGGCTGTAACATCAGAAAATGTTTCTCTCTATCCAGCCTATCAATTCATTTTATAATCCAAAAACCTCCAATTAAATCACCCTGACTTGCTGTATTCCAATGAATAGAACTCCACTTTGCAGTTAGCCCCTACAATGGTAGCCTTTGGAGTTCAAATAACATTCTGATGTTTGGCTGTTTTGGTTTTCTTTGGTTGGGAAGGACAACAAGAAAGTAAACTTCAAGGAAAAACTACTCAGACTGCTAAAATTCATTTACACACTAACACCAGATACTTATTAAAACCATACCACACAAATGTATGCAACTGAGAATGTTGATAGGTAGACTGTTCATGGGCTGCAGACATTTCGTTTTGAAATAAAAAAAAAACCTTCATGAGAGTTCTTAAAGCTAATTCTCCGTTTACTTTGAACAATGCTCTTGACTGCTCCCTGAGAAGCACCGGTTAAGTTCTGAAATTCACCATTTCCTTCCTGACTCATGGTGCACTAGTGCATTATTCTAATCTTTCATAAAGTATTTTATGGGATGTGAGTATCACTAACAAGGCCAGCAAACGTGCCCGACTCTTAATGCCATTTCAGACATGCAGTGATATCTATTTTTAATTATCCGACTCTTCCTTTAAAACCCACCTCTTTGAGCAACGTTTTAGTCACCACCTAGCATTTCTCCCTCTGTGTTGATATCAATTTTAGTTTCATTTTATGTCTGAAGTATATTGGACTGTTTTTCTGTCTTAAAGGATACTCGTAAAGGTAAGTTGTTACTGTGGGAAACGTTTCTAGTTTAGAAATTGAACAATTGTAATAGATCTAAACATTTTTGACATTTAATGTTAGCGCAAAGTATAAAATATTTTAGCTGCCATTGTTGATTGATTCTCTCTGCTTCAGATTTCTCATCAGCCCTTAAGAAAACATTGTTTCCTACATCGTTACAAACTCTCTATCGTATCTCTAACATTCCTTTTCTTCCAAATTTCTATGAACACGTTGCCTTCCACATCCAAGTTCACCTTTCTTGGAACTCCAGGTTTAAATCCCTACAATCAGGCTTATGTACCATGGCTCTTATCAAATCACAATGATGTTCAATGTGACTGAGACAAAGGTGACTATGTCCCCTTCTTTCAAACTGTCGGCAACCTTTGAAGCAATTGATGATATCTTCCTCTACATCTCCATCACCATCCATCTGCATGAGGCTGTGCTTTGCTGGGCCAATTCTCATCCTGTTTAGTTGTAGCCAGAGAATCTGCATCAATGCTATCTCTTCCCATACCCACACAGTTATCTCTAGTGACAAATTGACATCAATTCGTGGCCACTTGTTGTTGTTTCTCATCCCTAAACTGACGACATCAGTAGTTTTTCTGCATGTAGTTCCCAGTATCCTGCTTTACCTGTTGTAGCCAAATATACAGATGATACAAAAATAGGTGGAAAGATAAGTTGTGAGAGGGAAGCAAGCAATTTACAGAGAGATGTTGATAGATTAAGTGTGCAAGCAGTTGGCAAGTGGAGTACAATATGGGAAAACGTGAAATTGTTCATTTTTTGGAAGGGAGAACAAAAGAACGGAATTTTATTTAATTGGAGAAACCTTGCAGAAAGTTACAACACAAAGGGACTTGGGAGTACTTTATAGGATCATAGAATCCCTACAGTGTGGAAGCAGGCCATTCGGCCCATCGAATCCATATCAACCCTCCAAAGAGCATCCCACCCCACCACACCCTGCCCCAACCCCATAACCCTGCTTTTCCATGGCTAATCCATCTGGCCTTCACATCCCTGGACCCTATGGACAATTTAGTAGGGCCAATCCACCTATCCTGCATATGTGGACTGTGGGAGGAAACCCATACAGAGGTTTATGAGAGGGAAAATGTACAAACTCCACGCAGACAGTCACCCAAGAGTGGAATCGAACCCAGATCCCCAGTGCTGAGAGGCAGCAGTGCAAACCACTGAGTCACTGTGTCACCCCGTATATGTGTGTGAAACACAGAAATCTAGCTACTGCTACTGTACAAAGTGCTGATGAGACCACATCTGGAGTACGGTGAGCAGTTTTGTTCCCTTATTTAAGGAAAGATATTAGACAGAGATAACTGGTGGTACTTTAACCTGAGATCACCATGCCTCAAGCAAGGATAGAGGTTGCAACCCAGACTCCTTCATAGTGAAAGTCTTGAACCCATGCTGTTGGCTTTACTCTGCATTGCCATCCAGCTGTAGAGCCAGCTGAGCTAACCAACTTCCTGCCCTAAAACTGAGTGGTTCAGTTTTATGTTTTGTTTTATAATGGAGTTGATTTTACACTGTATTCCTGGATGTATTTTCATGGAGAGGATTGCAACATATAGTTTAGGGTGAATGCTCAGGCTGCACAGTGCCCGGCTAATCCTTGAATTAGGGAACTGGGTACACATTGAAATCTGCAACCTGCCTGCCATATTTAAATAAAGAGTTAACAGTCAATTGAGCCTTTTAGTAGTCCAGTTGATTCCAGTGTTATCTGTCCATGCGGTAATGCAATTAGTGTGATCTGTCAGAGGGGAGTGGACACCTAGTTTTTCGAAAAAACATATTTGGACATATAGTAAGCAGGGTACTGACTTTGGCAGGTGCTGTTTGCACACTAGACATATGCCCTTCCCCACTTGACTATCCTCCACCTCTTCCTTCATTCCTGTGTGGACTTTAAAACCCACCCTACGTAATGCCACCACATTAGCTGCATCCAGGCAGTTCCAGTGGGTGAAACATTCTATTTTGCACCAATTTGTCCTACTTGAAGCATGCAATTGCTTTGAGGCAGGCTTCATAACATCCTGTTAGTCAACAGCTAGGTTTTCCTCTGAGTTAATTAGCTATCTCGCCATCATTGTAAACTTCTGCCCAAAGTCTTTGTGAAGCAATGTTCTGCTGTGTTAAAGGTTTTGTATTATTATAAATTATAGTATGTGGAGCATTGCAGCTGAAAGATATAGTACTGTTATGAAATACAGCAGTGCAATGCGATGTCATCCTGTGAAGTAAGGGCTTAATTGTTATTCTCTTTTTAGTTGATGACTTCAGTGAAGAGTCATCCTTTTATGAAATTCTTCCCTGCTGTGCCCGATTTCGCTGCAGTGATCTAATTAATGAGGGACAGTGGCATCACCTGGTACTTGTGATGAGTAAAGGAATGTTAAAGAACAGCACTGCTACCTTGTATGTGGACGGTCAACATATTAACACAGTAAAGGTATGATGTCCTGAGAGAACCCTTATCTAAAGTTGCAGCTATAAAATCATTCGGAATGCAGGAATACTATTTTTACCAAATAAGTGTTGTTTCAGATAACTTTCTGCTGCTGCAGGTCAGTTGTGTTCTCTTTAAAATGTCACAAATTCAGGGACTGTATCCACCTTGGTATAATAAAAATAAGACATCACTGCAGTATCAATTAGGTCTTTGTATTGTTCAAGGAATGTAATTTTTTTAATATAATTCACTCGTGGGACATGGGTATTACTGGCTGCCCTGCACTTATTGTCCGTCCTTAATGGCCTTTGAGAAGGTGATAATAAGCTGCTGCATTGAACTGCTGTTCATATGCTGTAGGTTGACCACCAATGCTGTTAGGGAACGAATTCCACAATTTTGACTCATCGACAGTGAAGGAATAGCAATATATTTCCAAGTCAGGATGGTGAGTGACTTGGAGGGGAACTTGCAGGTGATGATGTTCCCATGTATCTGCTACCCTTGTGCTTCTAGGTGGAAGCGGTCACGGGTTTAGAAGGTAAAAACCGAAAGAACTGCGGATGCTGTAAATCAGGAACAAAAACAAAGTTGCTGGAAAAGCTCAGCAGGTCTGGCAGCATCTGTGAAGGCAAAAACAGAGTTAACGTTTCGGGTTTTGAGGAAGGGTCACCAGACCCAAAAGATTAACTAGGTTTTTTCCTTCACAGATGCTGCCTGACCTGCTGAGCTTTTCTAGCAACTTTTGTTTTTGTACAGGTTTAAAAGGTGTTGTCCAAGGTGAATTTGGTGCATTTCTGCAGTGCCTTTTGTAGATAATATACACTGCTTCTACGGAGCATCGGTGGTGAGGTTTCCTTCCAACAAAGTTTTTCTCTGAAGGTTTATCATTTTTTTTGACTTCATACTTCTCCCTATGGGAGATGTTTGTTCCTGTATGATTTTTAGCTGATCAGAATGGTGAAAGCCAATTGATTGGCCAGTGGATTCCAATTCCCAGAAGAACCATTTGTTTTAGTAGCTAATTTAATAAAGGCAGTCCTAAATGGTTATCTAATGACTAAGGAGTAAAAATACATACAATTGTTTACCATCCAATATGGAGAAAACTTGTGACACAGGCTTTTATGAAAGGGCAAAACAAAACATTCAGAATTGAGCTTCTAAGAGCATGTACTTTGGCTTGCTAATTTAATGAAAACATTTTTTGGTTAATCTATTCTACTGATTTTTGCAGTTGATGTAGTTTGTTCAAATCACTTTTTTTGGATTCTCCAGGAAAGATTACTCATTCCAGAAGAATGAAACATTCATTTGAACTAAAGAAAATACTGTGATGCTGTATATCAATAAAGTCCTTAAAGCTAGAGATTGACCATAGCAATGTGATGCATCCCAGTGTAAAACGCAGCCAATGGTTTAGCATTTATTGCATGCAAATTAATTAGGTAATTATAATTTTTACAACAACTAATTTGACTATCAAGTAAACAACAAATATGTTATAATATTTGAATTTTATTTAATGCCATTTCATAGTTTCTTGATTGGTCAGACAATCAACCTCCATTAAGATTTGGAACATTTAAATTTCAGTTGGTCATTGTACATTTCTCTACTTAGTGGCTTTTTCAGCTGGCAGCTTTGTTTTTGTTTTCAAACGATGACAAGTTTCTTTGGCCAGCTGGAGTAGCAATCTAATAAATTACAAAGGAGCATTGTTCCCAGTAATGATGTCAGCTTATTTGAACTAAACACTGACGATATGAAATAAACTAGTGTCAACTTCCATATAGAAAAGATGCACGTTCTTTCTTTGAAATGTTGGCAAGCTATTTTCTCCTTCCCTCCAAAAAAAAATTAAAACCGAGGAATTGTGGTAGAATGTAGCAGTAATGGATTAATCCTAAATGTCTATTATAAACAATATGCAATAACTGAATTAGTGATGCCATCATTTAGAACAAGAACAAAGAACAATACAGGAACAAAAACAAAGTTGCTGGAAAAGTTCAGCAGGTCTGGCAGCATCTGTGAAGAGAAAATCAGTTAACATTTTGGGTCCAGTGACCCTTCCTCAGAACTCAGTTCTTTGGATATCCATTATGCTTGAAAACCTGGAAGAGGTATTCTTCCTCCTCCTGGCATAGTTCTGTGTTGCTGCAACAACAACACTAGAGCAACACGGAACTACGCGAAAAAGAGGAAGAATATCTCTTCCAGATTTTCAAGGATAATGGATATCCAAAGAATTGTGTCAGAAGATGCCTACACGAGCAGCATCAGAAAGAGACTATACGTCCCGCCACACTCATCACACTACCCTATATCAGAAACACGTCGGAACTCACCACAAGACTCCTACGACCGCTGGGCATCAGAGTGGCACACAAGCCCACGCCAACCTACGACAACTGCTCACCCGAACTAAGGACCCACTCCCCGCCATGGACAGGACCAATGCCATCTACAAGATCCCCTGCAGAGACTGCGAGAAACACTACAGCGGACAAACAGGAAGGAAACTAACAACAAGAGTACATGAACACCAACTGGCTACAAAAAGACACGACCAATACTCACTCATCTCAATCCACATGGACAAGGAGAACCACCACTTCGACTGGGACAACACCAAGATCCTGGGACAGGCTAGGCAGAGACAGGCACGAGAATTCCTAGAAGCATGGCACTCCACGAAGCATGCTATTAATAAACACATTGAACTCGACCCCATATACGTTCCACTACGAAGGAAAACCGGCAGTGAGGCAGTCCATCTCAATGGACCCCAGAGTTTAAAAACCAGGCAGGAAAACACACCGATGCTTCATCGGAGGCTGCACTGAGGATGTTACC
Source organism: Rhincodon typus (assembly GCF_021869965.1). Classification (NCBI taxonomy): domain Eukaryota; kingdom Metazoa; phylum Chordata; class Chondrichthyes; order Orectolobiformes; family Rhincodontidae; genus Rhincodon; species Rhincodon typus. Next base: position 108,126,793 of record NC_063332.1, read on the forward strand.
AAGCATGGTAACGCAACATCTGCGAAATAAGAAACCAGCTCAGTGAGCCAACCAACCTCAACAACCTCTGATATAACAAGGTGTAGAGCTGGATGAACACAGCAGGCCAAGCAGCATCAGAGGACAGGAAAGCTGACGTATCGGGTCGAGACCCTTCTTCAGAAATGGGCATTTTCTCTTCACAGATGCTACCAGACCTACTGAGCTTTTCCAGCAACTTTGTTTTTGTTCCTGATTCACAGCATCCACAATTCTTTCATTTTAAAGAACAGTACAGCACAGGAACATAAGCCTTTCAACCCACCGAGCCTGTGCCGATTCTTAGTCCTAATTTAAACTTGCTACTGATTGTCCATACACTGTTTCTATCCCTTTGTTCGCCCCCTGTTCATGTGTCTATCAAGATACGGCTCAAATGTGCTCACATGCCTACTTCCACCACCTCCATTGGCAGTGCGTCCCAGGCACCAACCATCCTCTGGGAAAAATTTTCCTCAGTTCTCCCCTAAACTTTCCCCCTGTTGCGTTGAATCTGTGCCCTGTTGTTGTTGACCTTTCCACCATGGGAAAAAGCCTCTGTCTACCCACTCCATCTATGCCTCTCTGAATTTTGTAGACCTCTATTAGATCGCCCCTCAGCCTTCACTTCCAGTGAAAACAATCCAAGTTTATCCAACCTCTCTCCAAAGCATCCACATCCTTCTGGTAGTGTGGTGGCCAGAACTGCATGCAATATTCCAAATGTGACCTAACTAAAGTTTTTTTTATACAGTTGTAACATAACTTGCCAACTTTTATATTCGATGCCCTGGCAAATGATGGCAAGCATGCAGTATGCTGCCTTGACCACCTTATCCGCCTGTGTTGCCCCTTTCAGGGATTTGTGGAGCTGTATACCAGATCCCTCTGTCAATGTTCCTCAGGGTCCTGCCATTTGTTGTATAATTCGCACCTGAAATTGATCTTCCTGAATGCATCACCTCACATTTGTCTGGATGAAACTCGTATCTTCCATTTCTCTGCCCAAATCTGCAATTTATCTATATCCCGCTGTATCCTTTGACAAACCTTCTCACTGTTTGCAACTCTGCCAATTTTGGTGTCATCTACAGACTTAATTTAGACACATTTCTTGAATAAAACTAACTGAATTGTGTATTTGCAGGCTTTAGTCTCAGTCTTCTGGCAGTGTTCATGTTTCACATGGTGAATGCTTCAAGTTATATAGTATTCAAGGAGTAATAGCATCCAAAGTTCCAATAATAGGGCCAGGTAATGTTATAAACAAAGCTTTTTTTGAAGCAACATTAATTGTTGAAACAGCAAACATCATGAATGCACACTGCACAATCATGTTTTGACTTTTGATATGACAGTTTTTGCTGTGACATCCAGAAAGTGCAAACCACTGTTGTTATGTGTTTGACTTATATTTTATGTAAAGCAGACATTCAGACAATGATCATTGTTTCTTCTTTTTATTTGACTTTACAGCTTCATTATATCCACAGTTCACCTGGTGGATCAGGGTCAACTAATCTGCCAGTTGTTAGCACAGTGTATGGCTACATTGGAACACCTCCAGCTCAGCGTCAGATCTCTTCATTAGTGTGGCGTCTAGGACCTACACATTTCCTGGAGGAAGTTTTGCCTGCTTCCAGTATCTCTATCATTTATGAATTAGGACCAAACTATGTTGGTAGCTTCCAAGCTGTGTGTGTCCCATGTAAGTAATTTTTGATGCAAAATTGTAATGTTTAATATTAAGCTGAATAGGGTTTCTGTCAAATAAAGAGTTTGTTAATTTGAGGGAAAATGCACATGTTAGTGTTATTACACATAACCGATTTACCCAGCTTTGTGTATCTGTTGAAAAATTCTTCTCACTTATTTTGTTTTGTCATATTGATTCAAGCATGATGTACCAACACTTGTCATTGGTGATAGTTTTTTCACTTATGGATTATGACTAAAACATTCTTCAGCATTGTTTAAAAAATAGTGGAATAGTCTTCCCGTGGCTCATCAACATAACTAAGCAGTTGAAGCATCTGAAATAGGAAAGTCCAAGATTCAGTTTGGTCCTATATCTCTAAATTAGGTAACAATGACAAGACTGGCTGTAGAAAAAATTAATCACCTATTTTCACCATTATAATTTCACACCCTCTTCCAGAACCGTTCCTATGCACATGCATACAGGCATGCAAAAATAAAGTTGGTATTGAGTGAAGGGGATAAAAGGGAAGGCTGTTTAATTGTCCCTGAATGGGCCCCTGAAGTCATCCTTCTGGATTTTCATGAGTTACTATTAGTCGATCCATCTCCAAGTACTTTCAGTAGCTTGGAGGAGGCACAGAGCAACATTGTGATGTCTCTGACTTATTGGTTAAAAACAACAGCTTAGAGCAACTGAGATAACCAGGTGCAGAGCTGGATGAACAAAGCAGGGCAAGCAGCATCAGAGGAGCAGGAAGGCTGACGTTTCAGGCCTAGACCCTTCTTCAGAAATGGGGGAGGGGAAGGGGATTCTGAAATAAATAGGGAGAGAGGGGGAGGTGGATAGAAGATGGATAGAGGAGAAGATAGGTGGAGAGGAGACAGACAGGTCAAAGAGGCGGGGATGGAGCCAGTAAAGGTGAGTGTAGGTGGGGAGTTAGGAAAGAGATAGGTCAGTCCAGGGAGGACGGACAGGTCAAGGGGGGTGCGGGATGAGGTTAGTAGGCAGGAGATGGGGGTGGGGCTTGAGTGGGAGGAGGGGATAAGTGGGAGGAAGGACAGGTTAGGGAGGCAGGGACAAGCTGGGCTGGTTTTGGGATGCGGTAGGCGGAGGGGAGATTTTGAAGCTTGTGAAGTCCACATTGATACCATTGGGCTGCAGGGAATATGAGTTGCTTTTCCTGCAACTTTCGGGTGGCATCGTTGTGGCACTGCAGGAGGCCGAGGATGAACATGTCATCTGAGGAATGGGAGGAGGAGTTGAAATGGTTCGCGACTGGGAGGTGCAGTTATTTAGTGCGAACCGAGCGTAGGTGTTCTGCAAAGCGGTCCCCAAGCCCCTCTGCTTGGTTTCCTCGATGTAGAGGAGGCCACAATGGGAACAGCGGATACAGTATACCACATTAGCAGATGTGCAGGTGAACATCTGCTAGATGTGGAAAGTCTTCTTGGTGCCTGGGATGGGGGTGATGGGGAGGTGTAGGGGCAGGTGTAGCACTTCCTGCGGTTGCAGGGAAAAGTGCTGGGTGTGGCGGGGCTGGAGGAGAGTGTGGAGCGGACAAGGGAGTCCTGGAGAGAGTGGTTCCTCCGGAAAGCAGATAAGGGTGGGGAGGGAAAAATGTCTTTGGTGGTGGGGTCAGATTGCAGATGGTGGAAGTGTCGGAGGATGATGCATTGGATCCGGAGTTTGGTGGGGTGGTACGTGAGGATGAGGGGGATTCTGTTTTGGTCGTTATTGCGAGGAGGGGGTGTGAGGGATGAGTTGCAGGAGACATGGTCGAGGGCGTTCTCGACCACTGAGGGGGGGAAGTTGCGGTCTTTGAAAAACGAGGACATCTGAGATGTACGGGAGTGGAATGCCTCATCCTGGGAGCAGATATGGCGGAGACGAAGGAATTAGGAATCGGGGATGGCATTTTTGCAGAAAGGTGGGTGGGAGGAGGTGTATTCTAGGTAGCTGTGGGAGTCGTTGGGCTTGAAATGAATATCAGTTTCCAGGTAGTTACCAGAGATGGAAATAGAGAGGTCCAGGAAGGGGAGAGAGGTATCAGAGATGGTCCAAGTGAACTTAAGGTTGGGGTGGAAGGTGTTGGTGAAGTGGATGAACTGTTCGAGCTCCTCGTGGGAGCACGAGTGGCGCCGATACAGTCATCGATGTAACGGAGAAAGAGGTGAGGTTTAGGGACAGTGTAGCTACGGAAGAGGGATTGTTCCATGTAACCTACAGAGAGGCAGGCATAGCTTGGGCCCATGCGGGTACCCATGGCCACCCTCTTCATCTGTAGGAAGTGGGAGGAATTGAAAGAGAAGTTGTTGAGGGTGAGGACGAGTTCGGCTAAGCGGAGGGGGACTAGTCGGTCCTGCAGGACAGGAAGAAGCGGAGGGCCACGCACAGACAAAGGGGGTGGCCATGGGTACCTGCATGGGCCCAAGCTATGCCTGCCTGTTTGTAGGTTACGTGGAACAATCCCTCTTCTGTAGCTGCACTGGCCCTAAACCTCACCGCTTCCTCCGTTACATCGATGACTGTATCGGCGCCGCCTCGTGCTCCCACGAGGAGCTTGAACAGTTCATCCACTTCACCAACACCTTCCACCCCAACCTTAAGTTCACCTGGACCATCTCTTATACCTCTCTATCCTTCCTGGACCTCTCTATTTCCATCTCTGGCAACCACCTGGAAACTGATATCCATTTCAAGCCCACCAACTCCCACAGCTACCTAGAACACACCTCCCCCCACCCACCTTCCTGCAAAAATTCCATCCCCTATTCCCAATTCCTTCGCCTCCGCCGCATCTGCTCCCAGGATGAGGCATTCCACTCCCGTACATCTCAGATGTCCTCGTTTATCAAGGACCGCAACTTCCCCCCACTCAGTGGTCGAGAACACCCTCGACCATGTCTCCCACATCTCCCGCAACTCATCCCTCACACCCCCTCCCCACAATAACAACCAACACAGAATCCCCCTCGTCCTCACGTACCACCCCACCAACCTCCGGATCCAACGCATCATCCTCCGACACTTCCGCCATCTGCAATCCGACCCCATCACCAAAGACATTTTTCCCTCCCCACCCTTATCTGCTTTCCGGAGGAACCACTCTCTCCGGGACTCCCTTGTCCACTCCACACTCCCCTCCAGCCCCGCCACACCCAGCACTTTTCCCTGCAACCGCAGGAAGTGCTACACCTGCCCCTACACCTTCCCCATCACCCCTATCCCAGGCACCAAGAAGACTTTCCACATCAAGCAGATGTTCACCTGCACATCTGCTAATGTGGTATACTGCATCCGCTGTTCCCATTGTGGCCTCCTCTACATCAGGGAAACCAAGCAGAGGCTTGGGGACCGCTCTGCAGAGCACCTACGCTCGGTTCGCACTAAACAAATGCACCTCCCAGTCGCGAACCATTTCAACTCCCCCTCCCATTCCTCAGATGACATGTCCATCCTGGGCCTCCTGCAGTGTCACAGTGATGCCACCTGAAGGTTGCAGGAAGAGCAATTCATATTCCGCTTGGGAACCCTGCAGCCCAATGGTATCAATGTGGACTTCACAAGCTTCAAAATCTCCCCTCCCCCTACCGCATCCCAAAACCAGCCCAGCTTGTCCCCGCCTCCCTAACCTGTCCTTCCTCCCACTTATCCCCTCCTCCCACCTCAAGCCCCACCCCCATCTCCTACCTACTAACCTCATCCCGCCCCCTTGACCTGTCCGTCCTCCCTGTACTGACCTATCTCCTCCCTAACTCCCCACCTACACTCACCTTTACTGGCTCCATCCCCGCCTCTTTGACCGGTCTGTCTCCTCTCCACCTATCTTCTCCTCTATCCATCTTCTATCTGCCTCCCCCCTCTCCCTATTTATTTCAGAATCCCCTTCCCTTCCCCCATTTCTGAAGAAGGGTCTCAGCCTGAAACGTCAGCCTTCCTGCTCCTCTGATGCTGCTTGGCCTGCTTTGTTCGTCCAGCTCTACACCTTGTTATCTCAGGTTCTCCAGCATCTGCAGTTCCTACTATCTCTGAAACAAGCTTAGAGCAACTGGTGAGGGAAAGCAAACTGGCTTCCTTCAAGCTTAGGTTTGTTTATTGCAGAGAAAAGACAACCACCTTCCCTTCCAAAGGACCAAAGGCTTCTGGGTACCTTGATAGCACCTACAAGTTCTTCAGCAACCTAGGAACATTTAGACTGTTGTTAGCAGGCAGAAGGCCTTTGTAATTGAAAACTGGTCATCACTTCACAGAGCAAACAATTACTTGTTGCTGGCTGATTTTCATTTTATACACAGATCCTGTGCCAGCTCATCTGCAACTAAATTTCCCTTGCTGGTTGAACAAAGAACAGTGGAAATAAATGCTGACAGTTTGTCTTAAAAAGTATGGCTGTTCCTTCCACAATTCTAGGTTTTTAGAAGAGTCCTTTTCCCAGTTCAGTGTACAGTCAAAAATATAGAAAAATAAAAAGATATGATATTTATAAGGTCTAGTATAAAGTGGGAAATATGAAGTTCTCCAGAATAACATAGCAAAATATTACTTTAGGGAAGAATGATGACCGAATACTGCAGTAACTGAGGGGCCTGGGTATCCTTGTACACGGAACATGCAAAGTTAAGAATGGAAAAGCGTGTGATTAGGGAAGGAATTGAAATGGTCCAAGGGGAATAAGTAGATAAGTCTTGATCGAAATGTGCAGCATAATGGTGAGACCATAACAGTGGACTCCTCTTAAGAAGGCATGTACTTGCATTGGAAGAAGTTCTGAGAAGGTACACTCAGTTGATGTATGGGATGAAGTTGTCTTATGAGGAAAGTTGAAAAGGTTGGATCTATTTGAAACAAATGAGAAGGAATTTCTTCTGAGCATTCTGAATCTTCAGCATTGTCTACCTGTGAGAGCATGGAGGTTGAGTTATTTTCTATCTTACCTGAAATATATTAACATTTTCCAGCAATAAGAGTCAAGGGAATAATGCAGGCAAGTCAATTTGAGGCTAAGATTAGAACAGCTGTAATCTTGTCGATTGGTGCAGCAGGCTTGTATGTGTCTGGAATAACACAGTATGGAGCTGGAGGAACACAACAGGTCAGGCAGCATCAGTGGAGCAGGAAAGTTGACATGTAGGGTTGGGACCCATCTTAGAATCATAGAATTCTTACAGTGTGGAAGCAGGCCACTCAGCCCAAGACCACATTGACCCTCTGAAGAGCAGCCCACCCATACCCATCCCCCCAACCCGATCCTGCATTTCCCATGGCTAATCCACCTAGCCTGTATATCCTGGATACTATAGGCAATTTAGCATGACCGATCTGCCAAACCTGCGCATCTTTAGAGTGTGGGAGGAAACCAGCGCACCTGGAGGAAACCCACGCAGACACAGAGAATGTGGAAACTCCACACAGACAGTTGGCTAAGGCTGTAATCGAGCCCACGTCCCTGGCACTGAGGCAGCAGTGCTAACATGCGCCATCTTTTTCTTACGTTTTGGTTTTTCTGTTTTTCTTTATTCATGCATGGTGTGTCTTTATTGGCTGATTTGTCCTTTCTTTTAGGTGCAATTATTTTCTTCTAGCAATGTTGTCATTCTAAATGTTTTACATCCCTCTTGTACTGATACTTTTCTGAGTTTTTTTGCTAGTTTATGTTCCCTCATTCAGATTTTGTCATTTTAATATTAGCTCGTTTGCATGCTATTCCTTTCATCTTGCTCTTCTCAAATCTTTATCTTAATTATGTAAGTATTTTGTGATTGCCTTTTTGTCAGCATTCCTCTGTTTATTTCTTCTAGTTCACTTTCCAAGAGAAATCCAGAAATGCTCCTGCTTTTGTCAGTTTTTTTTAACATACTGGGTAAGAAAGGAGAAACCTGCACACCTTATAAAATCTACCTTTCCTATACTCCTCTCATTGCCACTTACCAATTTATTTGGGGGTGGTTAAAATTGTCTTTCACTCCTTAATATATTCCTTCACATATTTCTTCCCCCACCTCCTTTCCACTACTGGATGCACTATATAAACCTTTCAAGTATAATTCTGCACTGTACCACGCAGTATTATTGTGGTGGTTCAATTTTTTATCTATCCCAGTTTCTCAACTTGTGCTATATTGAATTCCTATGTTTCAATTATCTTTACAACTCTGCCTCATGAGTATTTTCATGGGGCAACAAAAGTATCGATACTATATTTAAACACAGTGAATACTCATGGGTTCTAATATTGCGAATTATGTGCAGTAAGCCAAAATTTTCTAAGAAGGTTGGATTGCAGCGTTTGGCTAAGAATTGTTCTTTATGCAATGTGTAATTTATTTTTGTTGCTGTTTCTTAACCTAACACACACAACGCAAGGTATGGTAAACAAACGATAATACTGTATTAATATTTTGTTCTTTGAGTAGTTTTCAGTTGAAGCAAATATAAATTCTCCATTGTAAGATTAGTGATAGTTTTAATGAAAATCACCTTGATACCTATCTATTGAAAATACCATTACACATTGTTACTTCTGAGAAATTTATTCTGTAGTACTTATGACACACAATCTGAAATTAGTATACCTTAACAGTTATACAATGAAATCTCTAGATTGCAGAAATGAATGAGATGTGATCACCAAAAAGGTTTTTAAAAGAAACTTATAATGGAAAGTCTACATACGTGAATGATTATGTGCCCTCTTGTTCTTGTTCCTTTTAAGAGCAGGAATAGTTTCTCCCTATTTACTGCATCAAGCCTGCTCCTGATTTTGAAAACCTCTATCAATTCTTCTTTTAGCCTCCTTCACTTCAAGAACAGACCTGCCTTCTTCAGTCTATCCTCATAACTGAAGGTCCTCATTCCTGGAGCCTTTCTTGTGAACTTTTTTCTTTGTTTCCAGTGTGTTCACATCCTTTCTGTAATGTGCTCTCCAGCACTATAATACTACTCCAGCTAAGATCTAACAAATGTCTTATACAGGTTCAACATCTTTTTGCTGTTGTACTCTCTGCCTCTTAATAAAGTTTTACTTACTGCTTTCCCTACCTGTCCTACCACTTTCAGTGATCTGCATTCATATACACCCAGTTGTCTCTGCTCTTGCACCCTTTTAGAATTATACCTCTATTTTGTATTGTCTTTCCATGTTCTCCCTACCGAAATGCATCACCTCGCACACTGCATTGAAACTCATCAGCCGCTGATCCGCCACTTCATTAACTTGTCCGTGTCCTTGTGGAGTTCTGTTATGCCCTTCTTATCGTTTACAGTTCTTCCAAATTTAATGTAATTTACAAACTTCGAAATTGCCCTCTGCACACCAAGATCTAAATCATTAATATATATCAAGAAAAGCAAAGGTCCTGGCACTGACCCTTGGAGACATCCACTACAAACCTTCCTCCAGTCTGAAAAATATCCATTGGCCATTACTTTCTTTCCTATCACTCAACCAATTTTAAATGCATGTTGCAACTGACCTTTTTATTCCATGACCCATAACTTTCCTCTCAAGTCCTCCTGAAAGTACACCATATCGAGCATTATCTGCATGGAGCCATTCTGTTACCTCTTCAAAAATCTCGAAGCTAGTTTGGCATTATTCCCCTGTTTAAAATGCTGTCTCTTTCTTAACAACTCCCCTTTTCCAGGTAACTATTAATTCTATTTTGAATAATTGTCCATAGAAGCTTCCCTACCACTGAAGTTAAACTGATTGCTGCGTAACTGCTGGGCTTATCCTTATAAATTTTCTTGAACGAGGCCACAATCTTTGCAATTTTTCAATCTTACGGCACCTGTCCTGATTAAAGGAAAGCTGAAAGATGTGGCCGGTGCCCCTGCAATTTCCACTCTTGCTTCCTTTTATAATCCATGGATGCATCTCATCTGGGTCCAGTGTCTTGCCAACTTTAGATGCCAACAATCTATCAAGTACTTCTGTGCTAACAATTTTAAATGTGAGTCATGGCTTCAAAGTGAAGAGGTTTAGGAAGAAAAATGTCGGTTGGAAAGTTGCATTTGGGTCATTTGTGGAAAGTCTGTTTGTTTTGGTTTAAAGGTTTTTCTAATTCCTACTAAATGTTTAATTGAACAACTTGGACAAAAGTGTTAAAGCTAATAAATATACTTACATCATTGATACTATGTAGATATGCTGCTAGATAGTTTTGCTATTGTGATTTCTTTTTATTATTAAAAGTTATTCATGTGCAAGAATGTGGCATTGATGTGAGTTCCCTTCTTTAAAGATAATAGATATTGATTTTTTTTTTCCTAATTCAAATATTGGTAATGTGTTCCTTTCATGAAGGCAAGGATTCAAAATCTGAAGTGATCATTCCATCTCCAATCAGTTTAATTCCTGAGGAGAAAGTATCTTTTGGGTTGTATGCACTGTCAGTCTCTTCACTTACAGTGGCCAGGATTAGAAAAAATTACAACAAGGTGGACAGCAAAACCATAGCCAAACAGGTGAGCAATCAATGGAAGGTGAGCATTTAGAGGAAATGCACAAACTAAAAATATGCCTTAAGATGTGGTTCAGTTTGCACATATTTGTGTTCAATTTACAAAATTGTTTGGTAGCGCAGAATTAGATCTGGCATTATACCAGCATTCAAATTCAAATGGCACATTTCAGTGATAGGCATAAAGTTAACTTGGCTTGATGGCAACATCCTGTTAGTGGCAAAGACCACTCATTCCTACTGCATAATAGGAGCATGGAACAGCTAGCATCACCTGTTACTCAGATACCTTATCCTTCCAGGTAGACTGGATGCCAGGTATGTAGGTTGTACATCCCAATGATTGGTGGATTGTATCAACAGCATATCTCTTCTGTTCATAGCAAGTCAGATGCTGACCATAACCAGCCAACCTGCACTTGTGAAAGTCGTAATTGGACCTGATTTTTCAATTGTACATCATTTGCTGAATAATCCTGAGTGTCCGTGTAATTCTGTGCACAATCAATTTAGGATTGTCAGTTGGGTTCGCAGTGTGGTGCACTTGAGTCCAATCGAAGTTGCATATATCAATAAACACAACCCTGTTCTTTTGCAGTCCATAAGACCCTTTAAATAAAAAGGAACAGGAGTAGGCTATTCATTAGGAAAGTGTTGGAAAGAACATGTCCACACACTGCCTCTGTTGCAACTCATCAAAATAAGTCTAGCTGTTCCTTAGTTCATTTCTCAGGGCAGTGGCCTGCTTTAAAATTGAAACAAAGCCTGGTAATTAATTGTTTATCACCACTAACTGGTGCATTCTCCATGGCGACATCTCTATCAATTAGAGTCCACTTAACAACCAATCACCATACTCCTCTCGCAGTATAAATATTGGCTTTTCCCGGAGTTGAGTACTGTTGCAAATTGCCCTGACCTGTGCAAGATGAAAAATTTTAAGTACGTTTGATTTATTCAGCAATACAATGTTAAGTATAGGTTGGGTTCTCAATGAAATTCTAAAGATGGGGAGTTATGACCCATTACATGGTCAAAAGGGTATGCAAAATTTTTTTATTTTTGTTTCATGAGATGTGGATATCATTAACTAGGTCAACATTTATTACTGTTTCTTAATTATGCTGGAGAAAATACATGAATTGTTGCTTAGCATAAGGGAAAACTCAGGATTGTTAGATCAGTTTAACTTCTGTTGGAATCTATAATTAAGGATCGGAGTGAGTGGACATTTGAAGAAATTGGAACTGAGAACTAACTAGGACTTACAAAGGGTAGGACAAAAATGGAAAGCCGAAATAAAAACAAAGTGCTGAAGATATTCAACGAGTCTGGCCACATCTCTGGAGAGAGGAAAAGATTTAATATTTCTGTTCTGTGATCTAGCTTCAGAGTCGGCAGCAATCACTTTACTTGGTAGCAATTTATGTCTGATTCAAAGTTTTGGATTCCCACGCTAGGGTTTGAGCATAAAATTCTAGGCTGACACACCAATATGGTACTAAAAGAGGGCTGCTGTTTCTGCGATGTTATTTTTTGCATGACACCTTACCAAGATCCTGTCATCGTGCTTGTCTCGTTGTGAAAGATACCATGACACTGTTCGGAAGAAGAGAAGGAGACTTTCCCTTATCCCTCAGTATTTATCATCAGTCATCACACGCAAGTACACAAATCTAGTTATCACATTATGGGAATTTGCTGTATGCAAATTGGTTGTCAGATCACTTACAATCCTACAGTGAATGCACTTCAAAAATAATTAATTGGCTGTGAAGTGTTTTAAAATGTTTGTATCATGGAAAGTACTATATTCATGCATCCTGTCTTCTGACAGGTACTTCAAGACGAGCTGCGTATTTCGAGCATTTTTAATGTTATTTGTATTGAGTAGTACTTTCAGAAGGCCTTCACTAAAGTTGTATGCAAGAGTGTGTTGGCTAAAATTAAAAATGGAAAGTTGGAGGCATATTATTGATCTTGTTCGGTAGTAGAGGATAGACTGTAGGGATAATGAGGATGGTTATTGATTGGAAAATGTTGCTTTCCATTCTGAGCTTAGCTCTGAATGTCATCTAGGTCCTGCAGGATATTTACAGATTTATTTAAGGAAACTAGATCAGCCTTTAAGGGCGAGGGGAGCTGATGTTTACGATGGTAAATTTTGATGTGAAAAATGGGGAAGGTGTTCACATGGAACATAAACACCAGCATGGACTAGTTGCAGCAAATGGCCTGTTTCTGCCCCATATGTCTTATGCAATCCAATGTAAACCTTAAAATTGGAGCCAGATCATTCAGGAGAGAACTTGGGAAACATATTTATTTGCAAAAGTAGTGTAAGTGTGCTAATCTCTTGCACATGTGCAGTAATTTCCAGTTCTCTTGATAATTTTAAATCTAATTTTGATTAATTTTCCTAATCAAAAGTATTAAGGGATATGGAGCTCTCAGCCAAGATGAGTCAATGAAGTTAAAATGCAGATCAACCATAATCTCAATGAACATGAGAGCAAGCTGGAGCGGTTCAGTAGTTTACATCTGTTCTTAAAAGAAAATACAATTGATGATTTAAATGTATCTTAAAATGTTTAGTAATTTAATTTTAAATTATTAAACAAACCAAAGTGGAAGTTAGTTCTTTTGAGAAGAGTTTTCACGAATTATCGTTCAACTGATTATATGTACAGCGACCTATGATGAGAAATTCTCCAATACGAAAGATGTGGCTTCTGAGGTATTGCTTGAAAACTATTGGGTTATTTGTTCATCCCGTTTTATTCCTAGCTGTTGAGGTGATCCTGTGGATTCTAAAATGCAATCCTTTTAGAACACACTACAAAAGATCTGAAAAGAACTTGGATCTTTCTTCAATGAAAAACAATCCCAATTCAGTTTACATTTATGTATAAGGTGTCCTGATAGTTCCTTTTACATCTCAGAGCTTCCTTCAACTACTAATCACGATAAAGAATTGATTTATAAAATGGAGTTAGAGAAAAAAGGGCACGGAGTTCAAAAGAGGAAGCCCTCTGGTTGTCCACGCTATCACTGAAAGCCCTAAAGGATGGCACAACCTCACAATGTGCACTAAGTTGTAAAAGTTCTTCATGTGATAAATTGTAGTTTATGTAGTTGATGTATAATCCCAGAATGCCGCATTGGGCATAGATAACTGTGACGTCAACATAGTTGGCAAAAAGCAATTTGCTGTATATAGGTCCTTCAACTACATTTATCATTGGCTATGATATAAATTGTTGAAACTTTAAGACTTGGGGCAATTATTGCTAAAATGCATTACCTGGATGCACAGACTAAGAGCATGTGCTGTTATAACTAAGATATGGTATCTACCATAATTGAGCTGCAGTTGCTGCTCAAACTCTGCATCTCCAACTGAATGGGATGTGAAATGTACTTTTGTTAAGATCAGGGAGTTGCTGACATTCTGCAAATGTTTTGGTGAGTTATCCTCTCCGATACCATGTGGAATACCTGGAATCCATTTAGCTTGGCTTAAGGATGGGTCTGGTTCATGAGTTAAAGTTCTAAATAGGGGCAAGGCCAATGGTATTAGACAAGAACTTTGGAAACTTGATTGGGGGAGGCGATTTGCAGGTAAAGGGACATCTGGCAAGTGGATGGCTTTCAAAAGTGAGATAACAAAAGTTCTGGGCCAACATGTCCCTGTTAGTGAGAAGGGCAAGACTGGCAGGAGTAGGGAATACCGGATGTCTAAAGATATTGAGGCTGTAGACAAGAAAAAGGCATATGTCAGGTGTAGGCAGCTGGAATCAAATCAATCCCTTGAGTATAGTAGGAGTACACTTGAGAGGGAAATCAGGAGGGCAAAAAAGGAGACACAAGGTAGCTTCGGCAGATAATGTAGAGCAGAATCTAAAGAGATTCTACAATTACAGTAAGGGCAAAAGTGTAACTAGGCACTGAATAGGAACCCTTAAAGATCAATGAGGTCATCCATGTGTGGAGCCACACGAGATGGGTGAGATTGTCAATAAATATTTCTTGTCAATATTTACTGTGGAGAAAGACAGGAAAGCTGGGGAACTATGGGAAATTTAATGTTGATGTCTTGAAAAGAATCCACATTACTGAATAGGTGTTGCTGGAGGTCTTAAAACACATAAAGATAGATAATTCCCCAAGACCCAATCAAGTGTATTCTAGGACATTGTGGGAAGATAGGGAAGAAATTGTGGGGCTGCAAGAGGAGATTTTTGTATCATCTACAGCCACATGCGAGGTGCTGGAAAACTGGAGGGTGGCTAAAATTATGCCATTATTTTAAGAAATGTTGCAAAGTAAAACAAGAGAACTACAGACCAGTTAGCCTATCGTTGGTGTTGGCTAAGTTGTTGGTGATTTTGACAGACAGGATCTACATGCATTTGGAAAGGCAAGGACTGATTAGGAATAGTCAGCATGGCTTTTTGCATGGGAAATCATGTCTCACAAATTTGATTAAGTTTTTTGAAGAGGTGACCAAGAAGAGAGATGAAGGCAGAGCGATGCCTACATGGACGTTAGCAAGGTTTCGACAAGGTTCTGCAAGGTAGACTGGTTAGTAAGGTTAGATCACATGGGATCCAAGGAGAGTTGGCCAATTGGATATAAAAATGGCTTGATGGTAGGACACAGAGGGTGGTGGTAGAGGGTTGTTTTTCAGACTTGGAGGTCTGTGATCAGCAATGTGTCAGAAGGATCGGTGCTGAATCCACTATTGTCCATCGTTTATATAAATGATTTGGGTGAGAATATAGGAGACGTGTTTAGTAGGTTTGCAGATGACATCAAAATTAGTCGCATTGTGGACAGGGAAGGTGGTTATCTAAAAGTACAACGAGATCATCATCAACTAGGTCAGTGGGCTGAGGAATGGTAAATGGAATTTAATGAAGGTAAATGTGAGGTATTGCACTTTGGTAAGGCAAACCAGGTTAGGACTTGCACAGTTAATGGTAGGGCCCTGGGGAGTGTTGTCAAACAGAGACCTAGGGTGCAAGTACATTGTTCCTGCAGTGTGGTGTCACAGGTGTGTGGGCTGGTGAAGATGGCATTTGGAATGCTTGCCTTCATTGGTCAAAACATCAATACAGTAGTTGTGACGTCAGGTTACAAGACATTGGTAAGGCCCCATTTGGAATACTGCATACAGTTCTGGTCACCCTGCTCTAGGAAGAATGTTATTAAACTGGAAATGGTGCAAAAAAGATTTACAAGGGATGTTACCGAGACAGGAAAGTTTGTTATAAGGAAAGGGTGGATAGGCTGGGACTTCTGTCCCTGGAGCGAAGGAGGTTGAGGGGTGTCCTGATTGAAATTTATAAAATCATGAGGGCAGAAATAAGGCAAATAGCCAAGGTCTTTTCCCCAGGGTAGGAGAGTCCAAGACTAGAAGGCATTGGTTTAAAGTGAGGGAGGAAGGGTTTAAAATGCACCTGAGGGGCAATGTTTTCATGCAGAAGATGGAGCATATACAGAATGAACTGCCAGAGTACGTGGTAAATGCGGAAACAGTTACAACATTTAAAAGACATTTGAACAGGTACGTGGGTAAGAAATTTAGAGATATGGGCCAAATGCAGGCAAATGGAACTAGTTCAGTTTAGGAAACCTGGTCGGCATGGACGAGTTGGGCCGAAGGGCTGTTTCTGTGCCGTATGACTCTAACGTTGTATACTATGTCAGTTACGTGTCTACTAACTTTTATATCCATTTTCCTAGCGGGGGAAGAGCTTGGTCACATTAGGAGAGAGGTAGTGCACATGTATCCAACAGTAGGTTGAAACTTGAAACCAAACCATACTCTGTGCCAAAATCTGCAGTCTCATACCTAACTATACAAAACTTGTTACTGATTAAGCTGCTGATTTAGCTCACTAATGGAACTCGAAAAGATAGAAGCCGCTAGTGCTTAGATTCTTCCTGAATGGCTTCACATAACAGAAGTTACGATAGATAGATTAATTGTCAAAGTTGAACTTGCAGCAGGGAAATTTAATAGGAAGTAGCATGGTTCCAGCTGGTTCAACTCCAGAGTATTATCCCAGCCAAACTGAACCAAGCGTTGCTGGTTGTAGGCAAAGCGCACATTCCATTTCAGGCAATCAATGTCCCAAGAGTTGGAAGTACATTTATGTAAATTGCGGGTGTCATTTACTGGCTGTGGGCACAAAGTTGTCCTCTTCCTTTTAATGAATTAGAGGTTCCCTCTATAGATAGTGTTGATAGGACAAATAGTGATGCTGTGTGAATAAGACATTCAGTGCTGCGAATTGCTTTCACTTGCTGTTTTCAAACAGGAAAGGGAGGTGAGACCCCAAGTGCAGAATGAGTAGTTTGAAAATTAGAACATAGAAATTTTATTCCGTAAGGAAGTGAAGACACAGATGGAAGTTAGTTTGTTTGCATATGTTACATGTCACAACAACATAATAAGGAAAAATGTTATAAAGATGACCAATATACAAGCAAGTTGGATAATTTGGCTTGTTTATATTTAGCACAATGATTGAATATATTGCTCATGCTCTCATGTTACAAAGTTTAAAGCAAATGAGTAGAAATTCTTAGCTTCTAATATCAGATTACATTCTTTCGTTATGCAGATGGCCATTTCCTCGCATGAAAATGCTACACCAGTAAAACTATTGCATAATGCTGCAGGGCATTTAAATGGACCAGCACGGACCATTGGTGCAGCTCTTATTGGATACCTAGGTACAGTGTTGTTTAATGTTAGCCGAATACTGGAAATTTCAAATTATTGATTGGTATAGAATTTATTTACTATTAACTAGAAATCTGCTTTAGTGTTATTTCAGAATGATAAACAAAGTCTACTTTATCGTAAAAGTTGTGCTTTTTAAAAAATTTTTGTTGGTCATCAGCCTTGATTTTAACCCACCAAGTGTCAAAAGTGGGACATGTGGGGTTAGGTTGGTTTAGTTGGTTATTTGCAATGCAGAGTGACGCCAAGAGCACAGATCACTTCCTGCACCAGCTTAGTTCACCATCATAGTTCTGCCTTCTCAACATTGCCCACTCATCTGAGGTATGGTGATCCTTGAGTTGAACTCACTGCCTGTCATATCTCTCTAATAGCCAATGACCGTCTGCGAATATAGCGACTTTCACTTGCATATGGGGAAGAGTATTGAAAGTTTTGCTGCAGCGTGTGCCTGATTCTTGTGGTTCATGCTACACGTCTTCAAATACAGGCAAGGGCCTCACTGAAATTAAATAGTCAATTTTAATTTTTTTTTTAATTTTTGTGTTTTAATTCTGGCCAACTGGATTCAACACTTGACATTAACCTGACCAAGAGTACTCTGTGTGAATTTGCTGCAAGCCCAGCAAAGTGTGGCCTCCTCAACCCTCACAGGTTGCATGGCCTTTTCTACCTCTCCAAACTACTATTTACTTTTCTGGGTACATCACAGTCGCTTCAGGCCTCCTGCTACACTCGCTCAGCACCCCATCCACTTAGCGAACTTCATTGTGACGGTGATTGTTAGAGTTCTGCAGCACAGAAAAGAGGCCTTTGGCCGGTCAAAAACAACAAATTAACTATCCTAGTCCCATGTTCCAACACCAGCTTTGTATGTCTTGGCATTCCAAGTGTACACCTAAATACTATTTGAAAGTTACCAGGGCTTCTGTCTCTACAACCCTTACAGGCAGTGAGTTCCAGATTCCTGTCACCCTCTGGGTGACATATCTTTTCCTCATATCCCCTCTAAATCTCCTGTCCCTTATCTTTAAATTTATATCCCGGTCATTGATCAGTCACCAAGGGAAAGGTTTCTTCCCGTCTATGCCTCATCATCTTTTACATCTCAATCATGTTCCCCACTTAGTCTCCCCTGCTTCAAAGAAAACAGCCCCAGTATACATAATCTGTCTTCAGCCCAGGTAAATCTCCTCTGCACCCTCTCCAGTACTGTAAAGGCCCTGCAATACTTAAATAAGACCTCCTAAAATGGCCCTGGATATTATATTCGCTATGATGGGCCCAAGTTTACCTGATGTCAACAGATAAAATTGGAGCTCTGTTTTCTTGAAATAATCTTAAAATAACACTGTCCTTAATGTGATATTGTAACAGATCTTGCCTTCACTCTCTGCCAGAGGTTGCCTGCATAATTTAATAGAATAATGCTAAATAATAATGCCATTTTCTGTTAACTTCATGTTCAGCTTTTGTTAATATTTTGTCATTCATTCTCCAATTGCATTATTATAAGATGTAACATGAATTATAAAGTAAAACATAGCTTCCTCGCAGTAGTTTCTTTTTATATAGTGGTTACTGTTGATTATTGTTCTTGATGGAATGTTTTAAATGTTTTTAAGTGCATCATTTAGTTTGGTTTTTTTTAATTGTTGATTTTCTTTGTCAGGTGTGAGGACCTCTGTTCCTAGGCCCGTTGCCACTACATTACAATACATTGGTGGAGCAGCTGCTATTTTAGGCTTGGTTGCAATGGCATCAGATGTTGAAGGCCTCTATGCTGCTGTGAAGGCTCTTGTTTGTGTGGTAAAAAGTAATGCACTGGCAAGCAAAGAGATGGAGAGGATTAAGGGCTATCAAGTAAGAGCTTCACTGCAACTCCTGTTTAAGGGAACAGCCTCATATCTGTAGGTTAGAGCGATTTATAAGTGGTTTTGTCCTATACTAATGCCGATGAATAAAATGCACGGAGAAACACAGGATTTCAAACAGATGATTTGATAAATGAAACAAATTTTGGGCAATTTTACTTATGTTGTAATTCAGTGTTTGGATCTATATGATTCAGACTATGGGCAGAAATATTCAAACTTTATTTATGTTTTGTAGTTGATTGGGTGTTAGAGAAAAGTAATGAAACTTTCTACTGAGTGAAGCAGATTAATATTGAATGTGTATTTATTGGATAAACAAGTTTTAAAATTTGCTGTTGGACTTCATTCGGAATACTGTTTGAGTAAACCCCCAATTAAACTAAAAAGCATATAATAGATATTGGAGTTAAAGGTGGCGTTAGAGAAAAAGAGCAAAATTGAATTGTATAGTGGTTGAGCTATGAGAAAAGTCCGAGCTCTGCACTCTGGAAAGAAACGGTTTAGGATTAGCCTTCATGAAAATTTGGATAAAATGGAATGGTATAAAAAGGGTTTGTGCTGAAGACTGCCTTCTGCATAGACTAGGAGAGTATGATTGGAGGACATAAATTTAGGGCAAAATAAGTGGTTAGTATGAGGAACTTGTTTATTACTATATTAGTAAATATAGTAAGTATGTGGAATAATCTGCCAGATTAGGGTAGTAACGATGAAGCAGTAGAGACATTCGAAATGTAGTTGAATACTCAAATAAAAGAGCTAATGTGCCAAAAGGAAAATTTTTAAGTGTTCTTTTAACTCTAATTTCTCTCGTGTTCTTTTCACTGTCATTTCAAGTTTCTCAATATCTCTTTCCAAATAGAATTTCTGAATAACATTTGTTTTTCCTCATCTTAGCTCTTGGCAATGCTGCTGAAGAAGAAGAGGACTTTGTTGAACAGTCATATTCTCCATCTTACATTTTCATTAGTGGGAACAGTTGACAGTGGCCATGAGACCAGTATCATTCCTAATTCTAATGGATTTCAGGATTTGCTTTGCGACTTTGATGTAAGACATAAGTAAAAATGGTACAACGGTAACTTAGAAAATAGTAGACAACACTGACTCCTTGTACACATATTAATCAAGAGGAGCAGTGTGAAATATTGATCAAAATAATCCTATAGAGAGGAAGTGTTAGAGGAGTTGGAATCTTTGAATGTGGATAAGTCGCCAGGGCTGGATGGATTGTTCCCTAGGATGTTGAGGAAGGTCAAGGAGGAAAAAGCAGATGCTCTGAAGATTATTTTCCAATCTTCACTAGACACAGGTGAGGTGCCGGAAGACTGGAGGAATACAAATGTGGTTCTGTTGTTTAAAGAGGGTACAAAGGAAATGCCAACCAATTATAGGCTAGTTAGTCTTTCTTCAGTGGTGGACAAATTGTTAGAATCAATCTTGAGAGATTGGTTAAACTGTCACTTAAAAAGGCGTGGACTAGTCAGGGATAGTTAGCGTGGCTTTGTTAAGGAAAGACCATGCCTTCCAAATTTGATTGAATTCTTTGAGGAAGTGAGAAGCAGGATTGATGACGGTCGTGCAGTGGTTGTATTCTACATCAATATTAATAAGGCATTTGACAGTGTTCCCCATGGCAGACTCGTCAAAAAAGTAAAAGCCCATGGGATATAGGATAATGTATAAAATTGGATCTAAAGTTGGCTTAGTAACAGGAAACAAAGGGCAATAGTCGCCAGATGCCCTTGAGTGGACAGCTCAGGTGGTGTTGCATAGGGCTAGGTATTGGGACCCTTGCAGTTTGTTTTATACATTAACGATTTGGACTTGAAAATGGGGACACATTTGGGAAATTTGCAGATGACACAAAAATTGGCCATGTAAGGGATAGCGAAGTTCCAAACTGATATAGATGGGTTGGTGGAGAAGGCAGGAGAGTGGCAGATGGAGCTCAACTTTGATAATTGTGAGGTAATGCATTTAGGGAGGTCAAATAGTAAAAGGGAATACACAATAAGCAGGAATATACTGAGAGTGGTAGATAAAGTGAGAGAACTTGGTGTACAAGTGTACAGGTCCCTAAAGTTAGCAGTACAGATCGGTTATAAAGAAGGCAAATGGGATGTTCTCCTTCATTGGCAGAGGTGTAAAACACAAAATTAGGAATATAATGATGAAACTGTATAAAACACTGGTGAGGCCTCAAGAGGAGTATTGTGTGCGGATCTGATCACCATGTCACAGGAAGGATATAATTGTTCTGGAGGGACTGCAGAGAAGATTTACTAGAATGTTGCCAGGGCTAGAGAATTACAACTACAAAGAGAGATTGGAGAGGTTGGGGTCCTTTTCCTTGGAACAGAAAAGGCTGAGGGGTGATATGATTTGAGGTATACAGAATTATTAGGGGTAGAGAGAGTAGACGGGAGGAACCTGTTTCCTGTTGGAGAAAGCTTGAATCTATGACTCCTGGTTTTTGAACTAAGTAGCAAAAAGACTAGAGAGGATATGAGGAAAAATGTTTTTACACAGAGGGTGATGGGTGTCTGGAATTTGCTGCCTGAGTTGGTAGTGGAGGCAGGGCCCCTACCCTCCTTTGCAGTAGTACCTCGATCTGTGCCTTGAGTACTGTAAGCTGCAGGCCTCTGGGCCATATGCAAGAAGGTGGGATTTAAAACGGGCATTTGGCATCTTTGGATCAACATGGACACGTTGGGCCAAATGCCCCCCTTCTGTGCTGTATCATCTCTATGGTTCTATGTCTGACCAACAAGGAAGGCCATTTTCTCAATTTCAATGGGATTTGGGAAGGGTTCTCCTTGTGTCTACCACAAGGTGTAATTATCACAGACCCTGGTGAATAGCAAGGCTTTCCTTAATATATCAGCACTTTTTTTTCAAAGCACTTGCCTTATAACAACTGTAGATGGGGATCATAATGCTGAATCCCAAAGTAAATATTCATTTGAAAAATCCATTAGTATATCTTTACACAAATAAAATTGTTAAGATGGAGCTCTAGAATTCCCATACCTTCAACAAATAATGCAAGTGATACTTGGTTAATGCAGATTACTACAATTTTCATATTTAAGGGAGCATCATTTGTGGGTAGTTAGGCAGTGGCTGACCTGCAGCACTTACAGCTCCTAGCTCAGTATTTTTAACCTATAATACATACTTTAAGCTACTTGAAATGGTTGAGAAGTGTTTTTAAGTTTTGCAGAAGTGTTCTTTTTTTTTAACATGACTTTATTTTTCCAGGTCTGGCTTAATGCACCATATGAGCTTCATTTGTCATTATTTGAGCATTTTATTGAACTTCTCACTGAATCAAGGTATTAAGTTATTTCAAAATACTTTTAAAATATTTATGTTGCTACTAACAGTGATTAGGAATAAAAGGTTGCTTTGATTCTCTTTTGCAGTGAGGCTTCTAGAAATGCCAAGTTAATGAGGGAATTCCAATTGATACCAAAGCTTCTGCTTACTCTGAGGGATACATCCTTGTCCCAGATGACCATTGCAGCTATCAGTAACGTGCTCAGCCTTTTGCTGCAAGGCTTTCCAGACAGCAATGATCTGCTCAGGTAGTGTTCAAGAACAGCAAATAATGCTAAAGTAACCAAGGAATAGAATTGTGGTAATCCGTTTGAGTACTGTCTGCTTTACAGCTTTTTAAAAAATTGTGATGTGATCTGAAAACATGTGGAATTACAGAATAGAGCTTATTTGTGGAAAGCTTTATGCAAGTTGCACAATAAGTGCAATGGTGAGGTGCATTGTATTTCAGTTGAATGGAAGGTTACATAACTGGGGTGATTTTGTAATGATTCCAATTAATGGTGTTAATGGAAAAGCCAAATCCCAGAATGAAACCGAGCTTGATAAATGTCAGAGATATCAAGAACTGCAGATGCTGGAGTCAGACAACACAGTATGGAGCTGGAGGAACACAACAGGCCAGGTTGCGTCAGAGGAGTAGGAAAGTCGACACTTTGGGTCGTGACCCTTCTTCAGAAATGTCATGTTCATTTTTATCTTCATTTGTTTAAAATATAATGATTAGTCGCTGTAATGTATTAACAGTAGGCTGATGTCCTTTAATACCAGGATAGAAGTTTATTACACAAAAGAAGACAAAAACCAAGTGATATAGATATAGAGGACAATTTTAAAGTGTCGTAACTTGGCCTTGCTAGTTATGTTTCGACCTGTTTTCCTAACACTCAGTTACAGACACCGAACATAGGACAATACAGCACAGGAATGGACCCTTCGGTCCACGATGTTGTGCCAAACATGAAGCCAAATTAAACACATTCCTTCTGCCTGCCCTGGTCCATATCCCTTCATTCCTTGCACATTCATGTGCTTATCTAAAAGTCCCTCAAACACCCCTATCGTATCTGCTTTCACCATCTCCCCTGACAGCACGTTCCAGACTCCTACCACTCTGTGCTTAAAAAAAAACTTGAAATCTAGTGAAATTATTGCCCTTGCTCAAATCTAGTTTTCTGCTTAAGTGATGCCTCCCAGGTACTTGTCTGAGGACTGTGAAGATAATTTCATGATTCCTTTCCAACTCTGCAGGCAGAAAACTGAGACAATTCTGAGGCCTAACTTTTCTCAGTTCTTAAACTTCTGTACAAGCTCTCCTGGCTTTGAAATGCCATGGACTAGAAAATTCTACTGAGGTGATTGATTCCACTGAATTGAGCTAAATTTTTGTTTCAGCTGCACTGAAAAGGTTATGCTATTGCTCTGAAGTCAGAACAAAACTAATGGCTTTGTTCTGTTTACTCTGCCAGTCATAAATTCACCAGTATAAATATCTTATCCATGAACACTACAGGAGTTCTCCCAGACCCCTCATTACAGTCCTGTTGCTTTCTTAGCAATATTTAGATAACTGTTCCAGGATATGTTCTTGACCTTTTGAAATAATTTTCACAGAAATTACCAAACCCAACTCTGTTTTAAAATCCACCTTCCAAAAATGATGATTGATATATATGCATCTTTCATTATATTTTTTCTGTGACATTTGCTTCATTCCCTTTAATTTTGTGCCGTTATCTATGGAGATATCATCTAAGATATCTTTGGGTGAGAGTGAATTTCCTTGAGCGCATTCAACAAAATATGTAGCACTGTGTAAAATTTTCAGGCAGATTTGTGATAAAAAGTTCACATTCAGAAAAATTACTTGTTTAAAGGAATGTTACAAGAACAGTTTTTCAGCTTTCTGTAACATCTAGAAGCTCTTTATTTTTCATATTTTTCTCAAAGTTACATTTAAATCCACAACTGATCTCGTCCATACCTGTGGTAGTTTTGATAAGTGTCTATTCCTGGAGTTCAGTGCTCCATTGAATATGAGCAAAATCCAGCTGAGACTATGCTGTACAACCCTTGTATAATACTACAAAGTAAAGGAACCTTGTATTTCATGAAGGATGTAATTACTATTCGTGTTTCATTTTGTCTGCAATTCTTTTCTCTTACCTGTCCATTCTCCAAAATTTACACATACAGTTATTAAAAAGTTTAAAGTATAAAATTTAGAATTTGTAAAATTTATGGTGAAATTATTTTTACCGATTGTAGAAATGTTATTTCATAAAGAATTTATTTGACTACTTTTTCATTCATTCAGAATGATTTACCATGGAACCTGACAAAATGTTTTCTATACAGCCGCATAACAGCAAGTATTTGGGCCTTGGACCGTAAATATTGCACATAAAGAAAACTCAAGATTGACTTTCTTAGTGCAAAATTGTACGAATGTGTACGAAGACCCTGATTGTTAGGATTCTAGTGATTTTTATATTTCTTCTTGGTCATTACTAGTGAGATCAGCTTTTTTTTTTGCCATCCCTAAATGCACATGAGAACATGGTGGTGAGCTACCTTATTTAACTGGAGTTTATGTTGTGCAAATACACCTACAGGGCTGTTAGGAACAGAGTTTGGAATATTGACCCAGTGGCAGTGAATGAATGATGAGATCCTCCCAAGGCACTATGATACGTAGCATGGAGCAAAATGTTCGGGTGGTGATGATCATGTGCTGTTCTTGCTT
Source organism: Rhincodon typus (assembly GCF_021869965.1). Lineage (NCBI taxonomy): Eukaryota > Metazoa > Chordata > Chondrichthyes > Orectolobiformes > Rhincodontidae > Rhincodon > Rhincodon typus. The sequence goes on from NC_063332.1 coordinate 108,151,694, forward strand.
AAGCTATTGTGGTTGCAGTTTTAGAAGATGCAAAAAACTTGGTTGGTGCACAATTGTAGATGGTACCCTCTGCTGCCATTGTGGTTAGTGATGGAGGAATTAGTGTTTAAGGTGTTGGTGTGCTAGTTAAGCTGGGCTGCCTTTTCTTGTATAGCATCAAACGTGTTGAGTGTCGTTGGAACTGTGCTCATTCGGACAAGTAAGAGTATTCCGTCACATTCCTGACTTGTGCCTTGCAAATGATGGACAGGCATTAGGAAGTTAGGAGATGAGTTATTTGCTGCAGATTTCGTAGTTTCTGACCTGCTTTTGTAGCCACAAGACTTATGTAGCTTGTCCAGTTCATTTTTCAGGTTAATGGTAAGACCTAGGAACTGGATAGTGGAGGATTGTGAGAGCAATGTCATTGAATGTCAGGGGAGATGATTAGATACTCTTCTTGGAAATTGTCATTGGCTGGCAAATGTTCCTCGTCACTTATTGGGCTAAGCCTAAATGTTGTCCAGTTCTTGCTGAATATTACATGGACTTAAGATCGTAAGATCATAATAACTGGAAACAGAAGTAGGTCATTTGGCCCCTTGAGCTTGCTCTGCCATTCTGCAGGATCATAGGTCATCTGAATTTTCTCTCATCCATTTTCCTGCCTTTTCCCCTTAACCTTTGATCCTTCTACTAATCAAGAATCTATCGATCTCAGCCTTAAATATACACAAGGACTCTGGACTCTGACCCACAGCTCTATGTGGCAAAGAATTCCAAAGATTCTCGACCCTCAGAAGACATTGCTCCTCATCTCGGTCTTAAAGTGGGATCCTTTAATTCTGAGACTATACCCTCTGATCCTAGAATCCCCCATGATGGGAAACATTCCCTCAGCATTTACCCTTTTGAGCCCCTTAAGATTCCCATACATTTCAGTGAGATCACCTCTCATTCTTCTAAACTCCCGTGTGTAGAGTTCCAAGCTGTTTAGCCTTTACTCATTATACAATCCCTCCACACTGAGGAAAATCCGAATGAACTTTCTCTGAGTTGCTGCCAATGAAACAATATCTTCTCCTAAAAAGGAGACCAAAACTGCTCATGATACTTCGGATGTGGTCTTACCCGCACCTTATATAGGTGCAGTCAGATTTCCCTCTGTTTATACTCTAACCCCTTGATGTAAGGGCCAACAATCATTCGCCTTCCTGATCACCTGGTGCACCTGTGTGCTAGCTTTCTGTGTTTCATGCACAAGTTCTCCCAAATTGCTTTCATGTTGCAGCTTTCTGCGGTTTTTTTTTACCATTTAAATAATATTCTGTTATTTTGTTCTAACTTCCAAAATGAACAACTTCATGTTTTCCCGTATTATACCCCATTTACCACCTGAATGCCCACTTACTTAACCTGATAACATTTCTCTGTAAACAGTTTGTATCCCTCTCAAAACTTACTATTCCACCTATTTTTGTGTTGTCTACAAATTTGGCTACACTACATTCACTTCCCTCCTCCCAGTCACTAATAGCTATTGTAAACAGTTATGAAGCTGGCACTGATCCCTTTGGAACCCCAGTGGTCATGGATTGCCAACCTAAAAAAAGCACTCCTCATCCCCCCTTGCTATTTCTTGCCCGTGAGCTAATTCTCTATCCAAGCCAATATACTACTACTGACACTGTGGGCTCTTCTAACTTAACCTGTTGAATGATTTCTAGATTGCCAAATATAATACATCTACTGGTTCCCCTCTATCCAATCTGGTCAGGCTTTCTTGAAAAACACTAATAACTTAGTAAGACACATTTCCCTTTGAGGAAGCCATGTTGACTTGGCTTCATTAGATTATGATTTCCAAATGTTCTGCAGTTGCTTCCTTAATAAATTCCAATTCTCTACCGATAATAGGTGTTAGGCTAGTCAATCTATAATTAGCCGCTTTTTGCCTTCCTCCCTTTTTTAAATAGGGTTGTCACATTAACAGTTTCCAGTCCTTTGGTAATTCTCCAGAATTCAAGAATTTTTGGAATATTACAACCAATGTATCCACTATCTTTGCTGCTACTTTCAGGATCCTAGGATGCAACTTGTCTGGCCAGGGGTCTTATCTGCCTTTAGTTTGTCTAATACTACTACTTTAATGGTGGTGATGATACTTAATTCCTTCCCTGTATTCTTCAGTATTAAGAGGATGTTCAAAGTATCTTCTATTGTAAAGACTGTTGCAAAATATCTGTTTATTGCCTTTGCCGTTTCCTTGTTCCCCACAGCCATCTTCCTAGATTCATTTTCTAAGGGGCCTATGTTCACCTTCACCCCGTCTTCCTTTTTAAAGAAACTTTTATTGGCAGTTTTTATATTTCTTGCTAGTTTGCCCTCGTAGTTTATTTTCTCTGTCTTCATTATATTCTTACTGCTCCTTTTGGATTCTGAATTTACCTCAGCCCTTAGTGTTATCACTGACTTTGGACACCTTTTTATATGCTTTTTCTTTCAGCTTAATATTCTCCTTAACTTCCTTGGTTAGCCATGGTTGGTTTATCCCTCTCATAATATCTTTCCTCCTTACTGGGATATATTTTTACCGAGAGTCATGAATTATCATCTCCTTAAGGACTAAGGAGTTGCAAATGGTACTAAACATTGTGCGATTATCAGTGATCATCCCCTTTTCTGACCTTATCCTGGCAACAGTTGATGGTTAAGGGTGACTTGAAGAAAACCAGGGAAGCAAGATGATGTTAGTTACCCAACTAAAGTTATGGTGAAAACAAGCACATTACAGTAGATGGTTAAAAGTGCCTTTGATATTCCAATCTTGCAGATAAATATTTGTTAATTTCCACTTCTTTTTGTGTCAAGGTTCGGTCAGTTTTTGTCTTCTACGTTGCCTACTTTTGCAGTCTGTGAGAAGTTTATTATCATGGAAGCCAAAAATGAGGAAAAGGAAGAAGGTGAGCCACATACTCTAGTTTAAAATTTTTTTGTATGTTGACTATGTGACTTATTCTAATATTTGATTAACCTGGCCATTTTAATTTGGCTTTTTTCTCTGTCTCTGTTTCCTCCTGTCCTAGGCCTAGAGGTTTGAAAGGCAGATCAGGGCTGCTTGGGTGTTTCTTAAACTTAAACTTAAACTTAAACTTAAACTTAAACTTAAACTTAATTTGTGCTTATGTGACTTGATGTGCCCTTGCACTAAAGTTGCATCTATAGTGTAATGTGAAAATAGCACTGAATCAACGTAAGTGTGAGATAATCTGAAGAAAAACACTTTTTTGTCTGTCTACTATTGAAGAATTCTGCACTATATAGCCAAATAATTGAATATAATTCAGCAATCACAGTCTGCAGTACGCTGGTCAGACAACTAATTAATACTGTATCCATACTTGATCTCTGAGCCACAAGGTGAAAGTCCAGAAAAGAACCATGCCTGATTCCTGGTGTCAGGAGTCCGAGAAATACAGAAATGCTTTAGAGGCTTAGACTTTTCAGCCTAGATTGAAACTATTGATGAAGTGATCTTGTATGGTTTGTAAAGGGATAAATAATCTGGCAAAGGTACATCTGGATCTTTACTTCAAACTGTGGGAGTGGAACATGGAGAAGAAAGTTCTAACTAGTCGGAACTAATTTAAGATCAATTATAAAGAAATTCCCCAAATAAAGATTAATTAACAGTTGAAATAAAATTCCAGATTGAACAGGGGCAACAAAATCCCTGGGTGAATTTAAGAAATAATGAGTTGCTCTAATTGGTTGGAGGGGGAATACTGTAGTATGCTTCTAAACAGATTAATTAAGGGGACCATCCTCATACAGCAGTGTCTTGTCATTATAGTAATGGTGAAGGATATATAAAGTCAACCATTATATCAACTTTCTACATGACTTGATCTAATCTGAGGTGACAACAGAGAAATTGATAAAAGCCAAGAGCACATAGATATTGATGCAAGTGAAGTATGCTCATTTCTTTGGTGCCTCCATGAACTTGGAGAAAGTTTTGGCTCAACTGGGTTCTGATATTGGTCAAGAATTTTGGAAAGAGTAGCAATAGATTTTTCATAGCTGGAGAGTAAATAAACTAAATGTAATCGGCATACCTGTGGAAATTGACAAATCCATGAATTTCTTAAACTTGGAGTCCAATTTGGAAGTTAAGGATCATAAAGAAGGAAGACCTAATTACATAGTTAGATTAGACAAGTGAAATGTGGACCTGCACTTCTCATTTTCATGGAAGAGGGATTGGTGGTGATGCATTGTTCGTATATTAATGATTTGGTTGAGGGAACAAAATGTAATATCTTCAAGTTTGCAGATGATACCAAGTTGGGTGGGAGGGTGAACTATGACGAGGATGCAGAGATCCTTCAGCATGATCTCGACAGGTTGGGTGAGTGGGCAATACAACGGCAGATATACTGTATACTTTGGATAAATGTGAGGTTATTCACTTTGGAAGCAAAAACAAGAAGGCAGGTTATTACCTGAATGACTAAATTGGGAGAGGGGAGTGTGCAGCAGGACCTAGGCATCCTTGTGTGCCAGTTGCTGAAGGTAAGCATTCAGGTGATAAAGAAGGCAATTGGTATGTTGGCCTTCATTGCGAGAGGTTTTGAGTACAGGATCAGTGATGCCTTTTTGTAGTTGTATAGGGCCTTGGTGAGACCACACCTAGAATATTGTGTGCAGTTTTGGTCTCCTTTTCTGGGGAATGATGCTTTTCTGAGGAATGAGGGAGTGCAGCGAAGGGTTACCAGGCTGATTCTGGGGATGGCGGGACTGACATATGAGGAGAGATTGACCTAGGTTAGGTTCATTTTTGCGAGTGTTCGGATGAATGAGGGAGGATCTCATGGAGACTTATAAAATTCTAACAGGACTGGACAGGGTAGATTCGGGGAGGATGATCCCGATGGGTGTGTCCAGAACTAGGGGTCACAGTATGAGGATTCAGGGTAAACCACTTAGGACAGAGATGAGACATCTCTTCACCCAAAGAGTGATGAGCCTGAGGAATTCATTACCACAGGAAGTAGTTGATGCCAAAACATTGAATGTATTCAGGAGACGGCTAGATAAAGCAGTTGAGGCAAAAGGGATCAAAGGTTATGGGAAGAAAGCCGAATTAGGCTATTGAGTTGGACAATTGGCCTGGTCGTGAAGAATGCAGAACAGGCTCGAAGGGTCAAATGGCCGCCTCCTGCTCCTATCTTCTACGTTTCTGTGTTTCTATAAGCATGCCTCCTAAAGGTCATTTAAATGATTGCTGATGATGAAATTGGATATTGGAGTTCGTGGTGTCTGGTACCTGCATTGTAGAGATTAGACCAGGTAGGACCATGTCTTTTCTCAGTGCATTTAATTTGGATGGCCAGGAAACCCTCTGGAGAACTGCGATACCTCTGCAAGATGCCCTGCGACAGAGGATTAGGCTGACTTCTGTGGGGGTTGGAGTGCACCAAGCATCCTTTGTAAGTAACGATTAGGCTCCCTTTGGGGACAATTGATTGCAGAGAAGGTTGTGCGTAAACTGTGCACAAACCCTTTGGAACTGTCCAATTTGTCAAAACCAGTCAAGAAGAGTTAAAATGTGTTTTTATAAATAAGAATGCATTTGTCAATAGAATGTGCTCTGCAATATAGCTCTGTTACTTAAAAATCTATATTTTCTATTCTGTATGCATGGGTGCTTGTCAACTCACTGAATATCCGCATGGTATACAAGAAGCGTAAGAAATTGGAGCAGGAATAGGCCTTTTGACCCATCAGTCCTCTCCTATCAATCAACAGTTCTATCCCAGGCCTCAACACTTCTTTCATGCTGGCTCATCATAGCCCTCATCTCCACGATATTTCAAAAATCTATTGAGATTCCCTCACTAGTGAAAACATTTTCCCAACAACTACCCTGTCACCCTCATCAACCTTGCACGTTTCCATAAAATCATCCTTCATTCTTCCAATCTCTAATGAATAAATGCCTGTCGTGTTAGCTGTTTTTGATAAAGTCAACCCCTTCATCCCAGAAATCAATCTAATGAATCTCTTTTGAACTGGCTCCAAGTTAAAGCCAAGGGCTCTATACAGTACTTTAGGTGCACCCTCACCAACACCCTGTATAGTTGTAACATGACTTCCTTGTTTAAAATTTGACTCACCAGCAAGTTTCATGTTCCTGCTAAATTACATGCCCCATCTGTAAGCTACCTTTGTGTTGCATGCACAAGAACACCTAGATCCCTCTGCACTACACTTGTTTAGACTCTTTCTGCATTTAAATAATCTGCCTTTTGATTCTTCCTAGCATTAACACTGTGCTATCTGTTATCTTTGGAATGTTTATAGTGTCCTCCACTGTGTAGACTGATGTAAAATGTTGTTTTAAGGTATCTGCCATTTCCATGGACATTGTTATTAATTCTCTTACAGTTTGCTTTTCTATTTCTTAACTAACTATGATAATTTTTTTCTTTCTTTATTAACTTTGTAAGCATCCATTGCTGCTTTCTAAAAACAAAAAATATTCCAATCCTCTGGCTAGTATAAGCCACTAGTTTCACTTGTGACCACCTTTTGTGAACCATGTGTATTCATCCTTCTCGGTAGGTTCTTTTTGACATGAATATATTTTTGCTGTGTTGTGAAATATCGACTTAAATGTCTCCCACAGCTTATGCACAGTCTTCCCCTTCGATTATTTTCCCAATGGTCTTTATTCAATTCTTCTTTCATACCTCTGTACTTGCCCTTATTTAAGTTGAGGACACTGGTTTGAGACGCAAATTGCTCTCCATCAAACTGAATTTAAAATTCTACCCCCTAGAGAATGCTTAACGACAAGATCACGTATTAATGCAAACTCATTACACACAATTCTAAAATAGCCTGTTTCCAGGAAGGTTTTGTAGTGCCCTTCTAACATGCCTCCATCTTCTGATTTGTACTTGGTTCGACAATGATATAACTCTTCATTGGTCTATAGATGACTCCAAACTGTGATTTCTTTACCTTGCTATTTCTTAATTCCACTGAAACTGAATTGTCATCACTGTCTGTGGCACCTATATCGTTCTCAACATTGTACTGATACCTTCCTTTATACCCCATCTCTGTTTCTTTTTGTAGCTAACTAATAATAGTTAACTAATAGTTGAATCATTCCAAGCCTTGAGCAGTATGTAAAAGTATTGTTTATTTGAAGACTATCCTAGAGATGAGTTTTGAAGATTTGTATATTTCATGTTTGTCAGGTGTCGATGATGACTTGGGTGGCCTTGTTTCAGCTAATACCATTCTATTGAGAAACAGACTTCTGGATATCTTGCTAAAGTTATTGTATACTTCAAAAGAGAAGAACAGTGTTAATCCACAGTAAGTATTGCTTGAACCGCAGTTTGCTGTAATTGTTGGATATCTATATATAATGTCTCTGAGACCCTGTGCAATACACACTGCCCACTGTCTAATTTTATTACCTTGTACTGCATATCAAGTAAAAATCACACACTAATATTAGTGTGATCTCTGTGGGTGGATTAAGTAGCAGTGGGAGAATTTCAAATTGAAAATCAGTTTTACTGTAAATCATTCTTCAAAATTTCTACTTGTCTTTTTAGAACATTCAAGCAATATTTTTAATGTCATTTTTCATATTAATTGTTCTTAATATGAGGAAATAAAATCATTGATGTGTGCTCCATTAGAGGTATGATGTATTTCTGTTCCATCAAACCTAAGTTTAAGATTAAATCATTGCCAACTTTCTCAGCTTTCCCAGGTAGCTAGTTACTTAGGTAGAGACAAAAAAAACCGTACATGCTGGAATCCAAGGTAGACAAACAGGAGGCTGGAAGAACACAGCAAGCCAGGCAGCATCCTGAGGAAAGAAGTCAATGTTTCAGGTAGCACCCTTCTTCAGGACTTAGTTAGGCTGTTATGTGCAGCGACAGCTGAACTTTCACCTCCACGGTACATGTAAATACCAATTAGCAGCTTAGTACAGAGAAACTCTGTTTTATTTTGTATGCACCTGGCCACTCAGTCTTCACAAGGGCCCAACGTTTATGGTTAAGCAGTTTGTGTTATTTGAAATGTAAGGCAGCTTTCATTAAAACAAATTTCTACCCACCTTCTAGATTGAAATATTAGCTTACTTGATTAATTCTTTCTTTTCAAAACACACCTACAAAACGAAACCACAGAGCATGTGAAGAATTGGTGAAGATTTGGGGTTTTGACTGGCTTCTGATGTTCATGGAAGAGCACCTGCATCCCACTACTGTCACTGCAGCAATGAGAATTCTTGTTGTACTGCTGAGCAACCAGTCGATCCTTGCCAAGTTTAAGGAAGGGCTTTCTGGAGGAGGCTGGCTCGACCAGACTGACTCTGTTCTCACAAATAAAATTGGCACTGTATTAGGTATGTGTGAAATATTTCTATTGCACCATATAGTTGGTACATCTGGAATTTGTCTTTTCACTTTCTGCATTATGTAGGATACATTATATTTTGTGTAGTTCCTCCTAAAAATTCAAATGTGAAGTACCCCTGGTGTAATTCTTCTATTAATGGATGACTAAACAAAGATCAAATTATTTCAGATCGTGAAAGTTGAAATCACATCATGGTTACTTAAGAATTTGAATTTAGTTATTCAAAAAACAAATTCTGGAATTAATATGCTAAAGCGGTTTAAAATATAATTAACACTTACATGGTTCTTTGAGGACTTTTTTTCTAGAAAGAAAGCTGTCATCCTTGTGTGGTCTCCATTGTGTATGCTTCCAGTCCCACACCAGTTTTTAAAGTCTAAAGATAAATGCCAGTGACCCCATATTCAGAAAGAAAAAATAGTTTGCTGCTTTACTAACACATCTATGTATATAGAATCCTGTTTTGTCACTAAAAACTGGTATTCTAAATGATTTTAAATTTGAGGTATGTAAAGCAATATATTCTGACTGGTTGGGATGCCTTACAATTATTTTCCAAAGCTCAGCTTGGTTTTGATTGAGGTGGTGGCTGTAAAATGCATGAGCTTTATCATCTTTGCAGTGAAAATAAGTTGTAGAGCTGCTTACTGAATATACAATAGAAAACAAGAAAATATATTACGTTTTCAAATACTTTGTCGTAAAGAAGAGGGAACTGTAAACAAAATAACATTATTTCACTTCTACCTTTTGGTAAAGTTTATTTGTTCAGGTAACACACAGGAAAATAAATTTTATTTTGAAAAGTTTATAGTTTCTGAAGCCGTCAAGACTTTAATGTATAATCCAGCTGGACATTTCAGTTTTTGAAGTGCCACCTTTTTACATGGTGTTTTAAACAAAAGGGATCCTCTGCCTATTTAGGTAGATATATTGGATCTCATCGTACTTTTGGAACAGGGTAGAGGATTTCTATTGGTGTGCTGACTTGGAGTTATCCTGCAACATCAGAACCACGTTAAAATTTATCTCTTTGCTATTTGTGTCTTTCAAAGAAAAGTATTTTTCCCATTCTAACTCATCCTTGAAAATTATGGGCCTTGCTAAGAGCAAATTCCTGTAGCACTTACCTATAGTGCAATGGTGACGACACTTCAAAAATAATTCATTGACTGTTTAGCATTTAGGGCTGTCCTGAGGATGGGAAAGGCACTATATTAAAAAATGTTCTTATAAATCAGTAGCAATTCTACAAGGATATTGCTTGCAGTTAAGAGTGGTATAGAAGCCCTATCTGATGAGAGTAAAAAACGGTCTGGTTCAATGCTGATTTATTTGGCTAAATTGTCACAATATTATTTTGGTCTATTAACAGATGAATCTAAAGCAATTGAAATGAATGTGACAGGAAATCAGTTTCCAATAGCTTCAGTACTTTTTTTAAGTACTGAAGGTGGGATTGCATGACAGCTGATTGTTCAGGCTATTAATGCAATTTTTGAGCTCCTCGATTAAAATGTGTATATGGTCACCTTTAGGATTATTTAATCCTATTCCTGCATGTATAGCAGTGAGATGCTACTCATAACTCTTGAGGTGTTGATACCTAAAGTTAAGAGCCCTATCGTGGAAAATGTTTGATCAACATGTTGCACTGCAGCCTCGACAATATCCAGGCTGAGGTTGCTGAGACATCGATTTGTTTGCATTCTGGGAAAGGACCTCGTGGACTTTTGGCTAAGATAAAGTCATAGAGATGTACAGCATGGAAACAGACCCTTCAGTCCAACTCGTCCATGCCAACCAGATATCTTAAATAAATCTAGTTTCATTTGCCAGCATTTGGCCCATATCCCTCCAAACCCTTCCAATTCATATACACATCCAGATACCTTATAAATGTTGTAATTGTACCAGCCTTCACCACTTCCTCTGGCAGCTTATTCCATACACGCAGCATCCTCTGTGTGAAAAAGTTGCCCCTTAGGTCCCTTTTAAATCTTTCCCCTCTCACCTTTAAACCTATGCCCTCTGTTTTTGGACTCCACCATCCTGGGGAAAAGAGTTTGTCTATTTACCCTATCCATGCCCCTCATAATTTTATAAACCTCTATAAGGTCACCTCTCAGCCTGCAACACTCCAGGGAAAATAGCCCCAGCCTATTCGGTCTCTCCCTACAACCCTGGCAACCTCCTTGTAAATCTGTTTTAGAGAGACTAGAATTGCATACACTATTCTCAAAGTGGCCAAACCAATGTCCTGTACAACCACAATGTGACCCAACTCCTATACTCATTGCACTGATCAATAAAGGCAAGCATACCAAATGCCTCCTTCACCATCCTGTCTACCTGTGACTCCACTTTCAAGGAATTATGAATCTGTACTTCAAGGTCTCTTTGTTCAGCAATTCTGCCCAGGACCTTACCATTATATGTATAAGTCCTGCCTTGATTTCCTTTCCAAAATGCAGCACCTCACATTTATCTAAATTAGACTCCATCTGCCACTCCTCAGCTCATTGGCTCATCTAATCAAGGCCCTGTTGTACTCTGGTTGTGTAGTGTACAGTGAAGATCATTTAACTCAGTTTTGGAGTCCTCCTATATTCACATGTAAATCATTTATATAAATGATAAAAAGCATTGGACTCAGCACTGATCCTTGTGGCATACCAGTGGTCACAGGCCTTCAGTCTGAAAAGTAACCACCCTCTGTCTTCTATTTTCGAGCCAGTTCTGTATCCAAATAGCTAGTTCTCCCTGTATTCTGTGCAATCTAACCTTGCTAACCAGCCTACCATGAGGAATCTTGTCAAACGCCTTACTGAAGTCCATATAGATCACGTTCACCATTCTGCCCTCATCAATCCTCTTTGTTACTTCTTCAAAAACTCAATCAAGTTAGTGAGACACTATTTCCCACGCACAAAGCCATGTTGACCATCTCTAATTAGTCCTTGCCTTTCCAAAAACACGTAAATCCTGTCCCTCAGATTCCCTGCAACAACTTACCCGCCACCGATGATAGGCTCACCGGTCTATAGTTCCTTGGCTTTTCCTTTCCACCTTTTCTTAAATAGTGGCACCACGTTAGCCAGCCTCCAGGCTCCTCACCTGTGGCTATCAATGATACAAGTATCTCAGCAAGGGGCGCAGCAGTCGCTTCCCTAGCTTCCCACAGAGTTCTAGGGTATACCTGATCTAGTCCATCTGCCTCTTCTCAGCCCAGCTCTGCATCCTATCAATGTCCCTTTGAAACCTAGAACAGCCCTCTGCACTATCCACAACTTGACCCACCTTCGTATCGTCTTAGAATTTAGAACTTTAATTTTTAGACCCTGTCTATCCTTTTCCATCACTAATTTAATACTAATAGAGTTCTGGTCGCCTGTCCCCAACTGCTCCCCCATTGACACCTCAGTCACCTGCCCTGTCTTATTTCCCAAGAGGAGGTCAGGTTTTGCACCTTTTTTAGTAGAAACATCCACATACTGAATCAGAAAATTTCTTGTACACACTTAACAAATCCCTCCCTATCCAAGCCCTTAACACTATGGCAGTCCCAGTTTATGTTTGTAAAGTTAAAATCCCCTACCATAACCACCCTATTATTCTTACAGATAACTGAGATGTCCTTACAAATTTGTTTCTCAGTTTCCTGCTGACTATTGGGGTTCTACTGTACAATCCCAATAAGGTGATCATCCCTTTCTTATCTCTCAGTTCCACTCAAATGGATGTATTCACAGGAATATCCTCCCAAAGTACAGCCGTAATGTTATGTCTAATCAAAAACGCCACCTCCCTTCCTCTCTTGGGCCCCCCCCCATCCTTCCTGTAGCATGTGTACCTTGGAACATTACACTGCCAGTCCTGTCCATCCCTGAACCATGTCTCTAATTGCTATGATACCCAGTCCCATGTTCCCAACCATGTCCTGAGTTCGAGTACAAAACCAGAAGTTGCTGGAAAAGCTCAGCAGGTCTGGCAGCATGTGTGAAGAAAAGATCAGAGTTAACGTTTTGGATCCAGTGACCCTTCCTCAGAACTGATGGTAGCTGGGAAAACTTCAGTTCATATGCAGAAAATAGGGAGGGGGGTTTGGGGTAGGAAATAAATGATAGGATAGAGCCTAAAGAGAGAGAAGAACAGTTGGACAGACAAAGGAGTTGATAATGATCTGCTGGGAGGGTGAATAGCTGTTAATAGGGACTGTTAGTGACTAACAACAGGTGGTATGTAATAGCAAGCTATGTGATAAGGCCTGTTGTGTGAGGTAGGGAGCTAGGACGTGGGAGTGGTTAGGCCCTAAAATTATTGAACTCAATTATTGAGTCTGGAGGGCTGCAGGGTCCCCAAGCGGAAAATGAGGTGGTGTTCTTCCAGCTTGCATTGAGCTTCACTGGAATGCTGCAGCAAGCCAGAGACAGATGTTGGCCAGAGAACAGGGTGGTGTATTAAAGTGGCAGGCAACAGGTAGCTCAGGGTCTTTTTTGTGAGCAGAATGTAGATTTTCCGTGAAGTGGTCACCCAGTCTACGCTTCGTTTCCCCATGTAGAAGAGATCACATTGTGAGCAGCGACTGCAGCAGACTAGATTCTGGGAAGTGCAGGTGAAGTGTTGCTTCACCTGGAAGGTATATTTGGGCCCTTGGGAGGGAGAAAGTAAATGGGCAGGTGTTGCACCTTCAGTTACAGGGGAAGGTGCGGTGGGGGTGTTTGGAGTGAAGGAAGTGTGGACCAGGGTGTCCCGAAGGGAACGGTCCCTGCAGAAGGTGGACAAGGGAGGGGATGGGAATGGTGGTGGCATCTCGCTGAAGGTGGCGGAAATGGCATCTGATGATCTTCTGGATGTGAATGCTGGTGGGATGGTAGGTAAGGATGAGGGGAACCCCATTGCTGTTGCAAGAGGGAAGAGAAGGGGTAAGGGCGGAAGTGCGGGAGATGGGTCAGACACGGTTGAGGGCCCTTGTAGAAATTTTTATTTCTGTTTAACTAATAATGAGACTAGACTCCACCTCCTGTTCGAAGCAGTTTATTTTCTTACTTGGTACCAAGGAGAGTGAGGGTCGATCTCCACCAGCACCCGACTCTTCCTATACAGTGTATAACAATCTCCTTTATACCATTAACTTCAGAGCAGGGTGTTCCTGTGACATCTTGTGTTTGTTGATTCATTCATTGTAAGTTTAAAGAAAACAGACACTGCTCGAGATAACAGGAATGCTGTCTTACAGATGCCTTAATAATCACTTCGAATGACCTTCGGCATGCAGCTAGCATAGGGAGTGACTTGCAGTTTGATTGAAACTCTACCTTATCAGTAACTAGGCTCCACGGGGATACAAGGAACATCTCTACTTCAGCCTAAGACCTTGGTATGGTGACAATACATCAAAAGATCCTTCTCTAACTCTAGCTAAGATAACATACACATAGTGATGCGAGTCTAAGCAACTACTTCCCGACTTTTGCTAAGCTCATTAAAATCCCACATGCTGAACTAATTAAAATTCTTTGTCTAAGTCATCAGTTTCTCCCATGGTTGCCTTTTCTGTCTTGGCCTAAATTCCCATCTACCCTTGCGATGTAAAATTTTTCTTCCACAGCCCTGTCGACAATGGTGCTAGGGAATCCTCGGTTGAGTAAGAAGTTGGACATCTCGGAGGCTCCCCAATCAAAGATGGCCTCATCTGGAAATATATGATGGAGACAGAGGAACTGGAAGAATGGAATGGAGTCTTTACAGGAAGCAGGATTTATAGTCCAGGTAGCTTTGGGGATCAGTGGGTTTGTAGTGGATCTCAAGTGTCAAGTTGCGAGTCTTCGCTGGATCAAGATATTGATTGGATGTCGGAGGACTGTTGGTTGAACTGATCTGCCATTGATGGATCTTTATGCTGGCTTCAGCCTCATGCTAACTCTGGGAAAAGCCAACCTAAATCTATGGCCTTGGCGAGCACCCGTTCCCCAGGCTAGGGAGTCCAGAACACTGTCAGGATGACTGTAAAGACTGTGGAAGAAGCCACACCGGTCAATCGGACCTTTTTTGTGAAGAGAATTTTACCGGACTGCTGTGGGTTCCAAGCAGCAGACATCTTCTGTTCGATATGATCTTCAGGAGCTTAAAGCAATATAAGCATCTCCTGAAGGTATTTAAGGTGAGGGGCCCCCCCACCTCAGTCCTGTCTGCGGCTCCATTCTTCGTCCTCCCCGCAAAGAGGAGCCGGGTTGTGACAATCCATTTGTACAACCCTCCACGTCCCAGCAGCAGATGTCCTGATCTTCTTGGGAAGGTACCTGCAGTTTGAAGGAGGTAAAACCAATGTAGTGGATCCCTTTGGAATCTGGACCAGCACGTGGCAAATCAGAGGGACCCTGAAGCTGGACACCAGTGGGAACATCCTACACCCATCCTCCAGTTTTGCGATTGGAAGGATCCAAGGCTACCTGACATATGCAGGGCAGTCTTGAATATGCTGAACCTGTGGGAGGGCAAGACACATGGCGGTGGACTGCAAAGTGAACCTCTGCAAGAACTGCAAATGGAGGGCCACTTGACTGAGGACTGTAAGGAGTCAAAGATTTGCAACCTCTGTGGGGAAGCAGGCTGCCTATACAGGGCCTGTCCAAAATGGCGGGCAGGAGGGTTGGGAGCGGAGCACTACATCGGATCAGATGGCTGGAAGTGGCAATGTGAGCCATGGAGGTCAGTTAGATGCCACCTCCCAGCAGAAAAACTGAAATGAGCGTCAACCAGAAGGAAGGACAGGCCGGAGAGGAGGAAAAGGTAGCCAGCGGCAAGGCACAAGAACTGACCCAACTTCCTCCTGAACAGACAGAGTCCACGGAAAAGGAGGAAATGAAGGAGGCAGGGGTGTGGATACCAGTGAGAAACACCAGATAAGAAAAATCCATCAGGCCCACAGCAAAACGGAAAGAGGCAGCTGCACAATGGCTACACCAGCAGCTCCTCTGACGACGAAGACACACAGACGGATGGCCATCAACAAACAGAGCACGAAGGGGAAGAAAGAGAGGAGCACCCCCGACCCAGAAACGCCGGGTGCAGTGAAGCCCAACCTCCGGTCATCGGGAGCCATGGGGTACCCACCGCACCGTAGCTTTGGGCAACTGGGAACAGCAACACTCTGACAACCCCTGAATTGGACTCCGAACTGGGCCCTGCTGGCTTCATTCCCACCCAGACGTCACCGAAGCAGGGCGTTCTCCCAGGGAGGAACAGAACAGCTACCTCAGCGCAAAGTGTGTCCAACAATTTGTCAACATCACGGGGATGCAGGGAGCCTCCCAGTGACAGCATTATGGGTGAATAGACATTGGGTAATTCTATAAACTATTAAAAATGGGTGTTAAATTTACTAGTATTAACATGCATAGCATCAAGTCTACTATGCGATGTGTTTCTGCGTTAGCTTACTTTGCCAATGTCAAAGTAGAACTCCTATTTCTGCAGGAGTGTGGGATAACACCTCAGCAGCTACAGGAGATGGTCGTGCTTATGAATCCATGGGCTATTGATTTGGTCAGGGAGAAATGCTAACTGTTCCTCCGGCCTGGATATTCTGCAAGGAAGCAACTTCACCATCTGAGGTTGAAGAGGTCCTGAGTGGGTGCCTCCTCAGCAGACGTTGCGTACGGAAACATTCCCCTGAGATTAATTAACATCTACGCCCTGGTGGTAAAGAGCGAGCGGCTGGCCATCTTGCAGCAGCTACCACTGGTGACATCCAGGCCAGTCATTCTGGCCGGAGACCTTCATCCGCATCATCGATGCGAATGGACGATCTGGAGGGGCTGGCAGCAAACTGGACTCCACGTCCAGATACTTCATAGAAACAGTTAAAGTTGCCAAGTTACACAATGTCTGCAGGAGTGCTGAAGACAGAGCACAGTGTCCATAGACTCGTCTGGCCGTGACCAGGTGTATCTGCTCAAGTATAGATCTCATGTTTGTGCCCGGTATTTTCTGCAGGGGTTCGATGTCGACGAGAATCTCCTAGGAGGTGAAGAGCCAGCAAGCCTCGTTCTTTGCCTCAGAGGCCTCCAAAATAATCTTCCAATCCAGGATCTGTACTGTGAAGCAAGACGAGATGTACTCGCATTTCTTCTTCCAGAAGCTGCACAAGGAGAGCTCTGTGCTCAGCAGCCTAATGGAAGAAGATGGTTCAGTAATATCATCTCCGTCTGACATCCTGAGGATCAGCAGATCCTTTTATACCAGACTGTATGACACGAAGCCCACAGACAGAGCGGCCTCCCAGTCGTTCCTGTTGTCTATCACAGAGGTCTTAGTATGTGGGAGAGGCTGGACCAGTCATTATCTCTGGATGAGCTGACCAAGGCCCTCGAGTCCTTGCATGTGAATAAAACTCCTGGAAGTGACAGCTTGCAGGCTGAGTTGTATTTGGCTCTGTGGGACTTGATTGATCTGCTGGAGGTGTATGACAGTATGCTTCTAACAGGTACCGTGTGTAAATCCATGAGGAAAGGTATCATCACCCTTATCTACAAGCAGAACGGGGAGAGAGAGGAAATTAGAAATTGGCAGCCAATATCATTGCTGAATGCAGACTACAAAATCCTATCTTAGGTCATCGCCAGCCATGTCTGCTGTGCAGTGATCTGCCCCAATCAAATCTGTGCTGTACCAGGCAGGACAATCTCTGAGAGTCTCTCACTCCTCAGGGATACAGTTGCCTATGTGCAGACACCTGCCTGATTCTCCTGGACCAGGAGAAGACCTTTGACAGGATATCACACATGTATATGTGGGACATGGTCGCCAAAGTGGGCTTTGGTCAGGGAATGTGCAATTGGATCCAACTGCTGTTCACTAACATCGTTAGCACAGTCTCACTCAATGGGTGGGAATCAGAAAGTTTCCTGATCAGATCCGGAATCAGTCAGGGCTGCCCACTCTCTCCTGCCTTGTTTGTGTGTTGTATAGAGCCCTTTGCTGAGTCCATCAGGAAGGCTGTGAGCCTGATAGGAGTGACAATTCCAGGCAGCAGAGGCCAGCAGGTAAAAGCCTCCCTGTCTATGGATGATGTCACTGTTTTCTGCTCAGATCTACTGTCAGTGTGCAAACTTATGAGCGACTCCGCCCAATTCAAAACGGTCTCGGGAGCAAAGGTAAATCCAGGCAAGAGTTAAGGCCATGTTCTTTGG
Source organism: Rhincodon typus (assembly GCF_021869965.1). Lineage (NCBI taxonomy): Eukaryota > Metazoa > Chordata > Chondrichthyes > Orectolobiformes > Rhincodontidae > Rhincodon > Rhincodon typus. Next base: position 108,169,321 of record NC_063332.1, read on the forward strand.
GAACTGGGCTGACCGCTCCTTTATTCCCTTCATCTGTAGGACAGATTACCTGAAGGTGCTGAGAATGTAGTTCGGAGGGGCCAGGGTGTGCACAAAATCTTGGGAGGAGTGCATCGCCAAATTGAAGCAGAAACTGGTCTTTTGGGAGCACTGCTCCCTCTCCACTGCAGCTAAAAATCTGCTCATCAGATGTGAGGCACTCTGTCTATTTTTGTATGTGGCACAGGTCTGGCCCATTCCCCAAAACTGCTGTTTCAGTCACCTAAGCCATCTTCCATTTCATCTGGAAGCCTGAGATAGACTGGATCTGCAGGGACACCACATGCAAAACTCTGGATAAGGCGAGGAAGAACGTACCCAGTGTTGCCCTCATCCTGATTTGTGCGTGACTGCATAAAGCTGTGTGTAAACCCTTGGTACATAAACACCAAGTGCTGTGGTTCTACCTGTCCCCGGTGTTGTGAAGGATGAGATTGGCCTCGCTGCCGTGGAACGCTCCAAGTAGTTGGACCGTTCCATATCATTCGCCTTTCATCAAGAAATTGCAAAGAAAAACACCTTTGGCCACAAGTCCGTCAGGAATTGGTCAGCATGCAGCATCCTCAAGACCCTGAGGGAAAAGGAGAGGGTGGATCTTGTCACGTAGTTCCCTGAGCAGGCTGTTAAAGTCATTTGGCAGAATGCCTCATCACCAGAACTTTCTAACCAAGCACCAAGACATTGCTTGGCTGGTGATGAGAAGGGCACTACCTGTGAGATTGAGATCCCTTATGTACGTCCAATCTTGCTGCACCACCACACGCTGCTGTTGAAGTGGCTGCGGCAGGGGGTTGTTGAGACAGTCGCACACCACCTCCTGGAAAGTGCCTTTGCAAAAGATGTCCGGAGGAAGATGCAGTGGTTTGTGTCGATGTTCGTCCCAAGTGTCTTGGTGACGTGGGACTCTATGCTGTACAGTATGTTCCCTGGGACATACATTGAGACAAACATCGACTGCGATTGGAGGACCATCAACTTGGTGAAAGACACTCTGCCCAAAACTTGTTGGTCTTCCAGAACCAGGAATTGACCCCAACTGAATATTGCAGACTGACACATTCCAGGGTCCAGGACTATGTGCTGAGGCGCACAGCAAAACTTGGGGCAGCTGCCGCCATGGTGTTGTAGGGGAGGATCACTGTCTGAGGTTTTCCTGTTTGAAGGTAAATGGGGGCCTGTTCAATGATCGGACCTCATTAATGCCTTTAAATATATGTAAATATTAGTACTGTGTATAAGAGAGGTCTTTGGTTTTCTGGATAGAGTCAAAGTCCAATGTTTTGCTTATTTACTTTTATATGCAACTGTACAGAACTGAACTGCTTTGGTGACTATCTCCCACACTTTTTTTTTATGAATAGAGTATATTTTTAAAGTATATTTTTGAAATAAAAATAAATCCAGGCTTGGGCTGACAAGCGGGAACTAATATTCACACTGCTCAAGTGCCAAGCAATGACAGTCACCAGACTCAAAATGCTACCTCTGGTTTCCACCACCATGCCCCCCACCCCGCCTTAGATGCTGCCAGGTCTGCTGAGTTTTGCCAGCAGTTTGTTTTTGGCTAGAAATTCTGCAACAAGTAACATGCTTCCTTTCTCCCTGGTGCATCTCTACCATCTTGGTCAGGAGACAATTAGACGTGTTCTCCACATGACTGAATGAATGCAGCTCCAACCACACAATAAGCTTGACACTATTCAGGACAAAGCTGCACACTTGATTGACATTCCATTCACTCCTTTAACCAACGAAGTACAATGACACCATGTGTATCGTCCACAAAATGCCGTGCAGTAACTCATCAAGGCTGTTCTGACAGCATCTTCCAAACATTTACTCCCATAGAGACAAAGGTGGCACGTGAATTAGTACACCACCACCTGCAAGTTCCTCAAAGTCACACATCGTCCTGACTTGGAACAGTGTTGCCATTCCTTAACTGTTACTGAGTAATAATCTTGAAAATCCCTTTCTGACAGCACTATGGCTGGCCCTGTACCTCAAGAATTGCAGCAGTTCAAGAAGGCAAGTCACCGCTGTCTTCTCCAGAGCAATTAAGAGCCAGCTACATCTACATCCCATGAACAAATTAAAAACACTACCCAACTTGTAAGATATGACATAAACTGATCTTGCGTCAGGCTAAATGCAACTAAGAGAATTTGCAGTATAATTTAGAACAATTTAAATTTTCTTTGTGATGCTGTGCTGTCATGTCATTTTGAATGCAAAATTATTGCAACCACACTGATCTTTAAATAACAATATTTGTAACTTGTCATTTTTAGGTTTCAATGTTGGCAGAATTGCTGGTGGTAGATCAACAGTGCGTGAAATAAACCGTGATGCTTGTCATGTCCCTGGTTTTTATATCCTTCAGTCATTCTTACCGAAACATACCAATGTGCCTGAACTATATTTCTTGTTGATGGCCCTTTTCCTCCAACAGCCAGTTACTGAACTGCCAGAAAGCCTGCAGGTATGTAATCCATATAACTTTGCTTTATTAATTTTTAGAAGTTTGGGCCCCATTTTGTTTCTTTTAAATTCATTGAATGCATTAAAGAGTTTAACTTGTTAACATGGAATAGCATGATTTTTGCCATTCAACCCTGTCCCTCCCGTTGGGGGAGAGTCTCAATTTATGCAATCTTCAGACGTTATTTAGCAAATGTGTTTAATTTAATTAAAGCATTTTTACAAATAATCAAATGGAGTAAGAAATAGCAAATTATTTTCAACCAGTGTAATTGAATGCTTTGTCACTTTGAACTGTGACCTATGTTTAATAATTTGCTGGTTTGTTTCAAAGTCTAGATTTTTTTTGCACCTGATTTATAATACAGCATCAGTTTCATTCTGTTTTATTTCATTGATGTTGGGTGACTTGGATCAGGGGATGTTTGTTCCTTTTCAAGCGACAGGAACACAAATGGCTCACTGTTTTATATTGCTCATATTTAATGTTAACAGTCTGCAGCAATCTGTTTTGCTGTTGGTAATGGGTGCAATCTTGTGGAGGTGATAAGGTCTCAGTTGCTAGGTAGACAGTTGGACAGAGCCCCACGTTGCCTCATTTCAGGAAGGCCCGTTGCAATTTGTGCCATAGCCTAGTAGCCGGACTTCTGGGCTGAAGGACACTATAATGGATGCCCTGTTACTGAGAAACTACCAGTCAATGGTAAAGCAGCAACCTGTCTGTACTGACCAGCATTTTCAGGGTGATGCTGGATGCTGCTGGTGTTGCACCAACTCCAGGCCTCTGTTTAAGGATGGACATGGACACAGACACAGGTGAGTGACAGCAAGGAAGAAAGCAGTACAGCAAGTGAGGAGATGGCTTGGTAAGCATGACCCATTTCTTCGCAATGTCTGATCCTTCAATGAGGCCTCTGGGACCACACAAGAAAACATGTCAGGGTCTACTTGTCATTAAGTGTGGTGAGTTGCACCATCTGCTACTGTGTTAGCATTTTTCTGCTTTGTTTATAGCACTTTGAACATTGAGAATCTAGAAAATTAAAGCAACTTTTTTCTTATAATGAATTTAAATTCATGAGTGACAGCGTACTGCCATCAAAAAGAAAATTAGGTCAATGTCTAATGAAAATTCTGGGCGTTGGAAATGCAAATCTTTGAAACCAGCTTAAGAAAAGTATAATAACTTGAGAATATGCTGTTAAGAGGCCTTTGGCAGTGCCACAGAGTGGAGCAGACTGAGAATTGTGGCAGCATTCAGAAGTCCGTTTTGGAGCTGCATGTGTATTTATGAAATCAAAACTAAAGTTGATTTTTTCCATTTTTGTTAATAATATAGATTGGACATTGTATCAATATCATGTCCTGGCATATCATTCAAGGCTTTGGGCCAGGTGCTGGTAAATGGTTAGGTTGAAGGTCAGGTATTTCTCACACGTCGTTGCAACTCAGTGGGCCAAAGGGCTTCTTCTGCACCTTATGATTCTACGATTTGATCGCATTTAGAAAGTCTGACTTTATTTTAGTACTGATTTCACATGAATAGTGAAGATAAAGCACGTTAGGTTCAGTCAGCTATTGGCGTTTTGGCAAGAAGTATTTGGGCTTGTAAATGAATTTGACGTATTTTCCAAAGAATCTTTTGAAATTCTGAGAAATAATTGAATGAGCACTTCCCCTACAAATTACCATGATGTTCTGCTCTAAGACATGCATTGTTCTTTAGGCTTAGGTACAAATACCTCCAACCATATTTGTGTAATGTCAGGTATTCAAAACACATTCATGCCTGATTTTTCTACACTTTACACCTCAAAAACATGAGATCATCTAGAACTCTACTGACTGTCTTAGCACATAACAAACCCCCATAACCCTGCACTCACTGAGTTACATTGATTCACTGTCAAATAAGGACTTGATTTTAACATTTTCATCCTTGTTTTCAATTACCTCTTCCCTCCCTATCACTGTACTCAACATCAGCCTCACAGCCTCCAGATATTTGTTTTATTTATTTGATTTGATTGTCACGCGTACTCAAGTACAAAAATACAGGAGTGCAGTGAAAAGTGTGTAATCAAACAATGTGCCATCTTAGGTACAAGCACCTCGGTACAGGATCTTAACAAGGTAGAAAGAAAGAACAAAGTTAAAATTTAAATGTTGCATTAATTATAGTATAGTGTAAAACATACGAAATAAAGATATCTGGTTGCTCTAATTCTGGCCTCTTGTCCACCTCCCACCCCCCCCCAATTTTTATTGCATAATTGACCTTTAGTTGTCTGGCCCCCAGACTCTGGAATATTCTGCCAACAATGCATTGCTTCAATTTTTTTCCTTTAAAGCACACATTAAAATTTACCTCTCATCAAGCTCCTTGTCATCTCAGCTAATATCTTCTTATATTGCTCATAATACTTGGCTTTCTAATGTTCTTGTCCATGGTCTTGGGAAATTTAATCATGCTAAATCTGCGATATCAATACAAATTGATATTGTTCCTCCTGTCCCTAGTCTATCCAACTAAAATATGATGAGTCAACATGATTCCGTTGTAAAACAAGATGGATAGGACTTTCGAAATTAAATATATTGATATAAAAAGCAAATTTCTAGGATTACCATTGCCTAATACAGCAAACAATTTCTAGTACTTGAATAATCCATCAGTGCTAAAGTTAACTATTGGTATGAAATCTGTTGGTCTGAATAAAATGATTCTTTCCTCATCTCAGAGGTTAATTTCCTCTCATGCAACTTGAGTAAAATAGCCTGTAAATTATGCATTTACAGCATCCTACTGCATCATTGATACAAGAAACATTGTTTAGAGATGGTAACTGGATATATTTCCATATGCTTTCTTACAGTTTGATTTGGATTCTATCTGGACATTTATCTTTGGTGTTCCTGCTTCTAGTGGAACAGTAGTTGCATCAGTTCACACAGTATGTTCAGAATCTGCTTTTCTATTGTTGGGAATGCTAAGGAGTATGCTCAATCTTGTAAGTATGTACAAATCAAATTGAGCTTATTAATCGCGCAAATTCTTGGATAAAATTAATGATAGTAAAATGTTACTATTCAATGTGATTTTGAAAGCATAGAGCACATTTCCACTTCAATTGGTCTGAAATCTACAAAATCCTATGTAATCTAAACTACATTGAGATGAAAAATCTAGACATGTTTAATAGGGAAAACATATTTAAAGTCAAATTTATGTTAAACATTGAAGTGAAGGACTTGTTTTGTTTTGTCTTGTCCTTAACATGCTGTTTCTTCCTATAGCCCTGGCAGTCTGAAGAGGAAGGTTCTTGGCTTAGAGAGTACCCAGTCACTTTGATGCAGTTTTTTCGTTACTTATATCACAATGTCCCAGATCTAGCTCCTCTTTGGACAAGCCCAGATTTCCTTTGTGCTTTTGCAGCAACAGTCTTTCCCTTTAACATCAGACCCTATTCGGAAATGGTGAGTCTTAAATTTATACTAAGTGATTGAGTCATTTGCACAAAGTTCTGAGAAGTGAATGAAATAATAAAAATTGATAACGTTGTGAACAGTACTTTTTTTTTATTTTTGATTTTACACATTATTAATGTCTGTCTCTGTCAAACTGGTCTTAGTATTTGAGATGCATGGACGAGGGACCTAATTGGCTAAAAAGTCAAATGTGTTAAATATGATTGGAAAAGGTATTTGGATTGATTGAGATGCTAGTTGATAAGTGGCCAAGACTGAGGATACGTTTTAATATCCATTATAAAGATCACACATTTTGATTGTTCTATTCACAAATGAAATGCTTTAATAGCACTGTCCCCACTGCCATTCTGATGAAGGGTCTAGGCCCGAAACGTCAGCCTTTCTGCTCCTATGATGCTGCTTAGCCTGCTGTGTTCATTCAGCTCTGCACCTTGTTGTCTCGGATTCTCCAGCATCTGCAGTTCTTACTATCTGTAATTAGTTGCAAGTTTGTTTTTACTGCTTTGGGCGAACAAAACTCGTACTCAATTTGATCAGTACAAACCTGGTTACAATATCAATATTATGCTTAACACTTTTACACAGCTGTAAAATACACAAGTCTAAAATTTTAACGCCAAGGTACTTTTACTGCTTTCCTCCCTTAGCCTCTGTACCAAACAATCATCATTCTCAGTGATTGCCATCTCTATTTAAGTTTTTTTTTTCTTCTAAATTGACTGCCTTTTTATCCTCCCTAAATTCCTCCTTCCATAAACACCTCAACCCATATTCATAGACTGCTCTGTGATCTTACAGTCTCAGGTTGTTTTGCCAATCCCTTTTATCTGTTGACCAGACTGATTCCTGAGATGACAGGATTGACACGAAGAGTTCAGTTTGAGCAGAAGGTCAGCGAAACAGTGTCTCCTGCCCCAAAAGCCTCGGACGTACGTACCTGTTCCCTCGGTTACTGCTGCAGGTGTCAGATCGGTCTTGAGAGTGGACCCACGGAAAATGACTGGTCCAATGGAGTCCCCAGCCGTGCACTCAGATCCTGTGCGGACCAGCTGGCAGGAGTATTTGCTGATTTCTTTAACCTCTCCTTGCCACAATCTGAAGTCCCCACGAGCTTCAAAAAGACCACCGGATTCCTGGTACCAAAGAAAACACATGCAACATGCCTCAACGGCTACTGCTCAGTGGCTCTGACCTCCATAATTATGAAGTGCTTCGAAGGGTTAGTCATGGCTCATATCAACTCTCGCCTCCCAGCCTGCCTTAGTCCCTTGCAATTTGCCTATCGGCACAACAAGTCCACTGCAGACTCCATCTCCCTACCCTTATACTCGTCCCTGGAACATCTGGGTAATAGGATACCTGTGTCCGATAGCTCCTCCATCAGCACTATAATTCCAACCAAACTAATCTCCAACCTCTGAGACCTAGGCCTCTGCTCTGCCGTCTGCAACTGGATGCTCGACTTCCTGACCTACAGAACGCAATGAGTGAGGATAGGCAACAGCGCCTCCTCCACGACAATCCTCAACACTGGTGTCTCTCTCTCTCTCTTCTCTCTTCTCTCTCCCATCCCCCCTGCCCCAACCCTTCAAGGATGCCCACTAAGCCCCTTACTGTACTCCCTGTACACTTATGACTAGGCAGCCAAATTTCATTCAAACCCCATCAACAAGTTCACTGACACCACCATTTGTAGGCCGGATATCAAACGATGACCTGATAGAATAAAGGGAAGATATAGAGTGCTTGATGGCATAGTGTAAAGATAACAATCTCTCCCTCCGTGTCAGCAAAACTAAAGAGCTGATCATCAACTTCAGGAATGAAGGAGGAGGGCATGCCCTTATCTAAATCAATGGAGCTGACATGGAGATGATCAAGATCAGCAAGTTCCTAAGCATGACGATCACTAACAATCTGTCCTGCACCATCCACATTGATATGATAGTCAAGAAGGTACAACAATGCCTCTTCTTCGTCAGGAGACTAAGAAAATTTGGCATGTCCATAAGGACTGTCACTAATCTTTGCAGATGCACTGTAGAAAGCATTCTATCCAGATGCATCATGGCTTGGTACAGCAACTGCTTTGCTCAGGACCATAAGAAACTACAAAGATTTGTGACCACAACCCAGTCCATCACTCAAGCCAACCTTCCATCCATTGACTGTCTACACTTTTCGCTGCCTTAGAAAGGCAGCCAACATCATTAAAGACTCCTTCCACTCCAGTTATAATCTCTTTCAACCTCTTCTGTCAGCCAGAAGATACAAAAGCTTTAAGCACATGTGCCAATAGGTTCAAAAATAGCTTCTTCCCTGCTGTTATTAGACATCTGAATGGACCTCTCAAATTTCAAATCTAATATTGAACTTGCTTTTTGTGCAGCTTCTTTGAAGCCGTAACTTTATATTCCTCACAGTGTTCGATCACCCTATGATCTTTGTATCGTATGATCTGCCTGTACTGCATGCAAAACATAACTTTTCTCTGTACCTAGGTACATATGACAATAAAGATCAAATTGAGAGAGAGTGGATCTTTTAGGATTATATTCACTAGAGTTTAGAAGAACTGCCATCCTTTGACACATTTTCTGAAAGTGAACCATTTTGTGGCAGAAAAGTATTCCTTCTTGACAGATGGGCACTGCATGTACCTGAAAGGTTTCGTGCTCCACAGCACTAACAAGAAACTTTAGCATGTAGTGTCTGTTATTCTGGCTATACTGGTTTGTCATACATTTCTTTTGAGGTGCCTTAAGGACTGTATAGGTTCTGCTGAACTCCTGTGATCATTCAATCTCCTTTTGGGATTGATCTGTGCTGCTTCACTTAGCATCTGTATGGCTTTCCCCTGACTCAAATTGTTCTTTTGACTGGAATAAATCTGACAGGTTCATTAGCAATTTCAACAACAATGCTATCTTTTCTGATCTCAAACTCATTGTAGTTGCATTTTTCCACTATTTCATTGGAGATCATTGATGAAATCATCTCTGTACTCAACTAGATATTGAGCTTGTATCAGAGATACTAGGAACTGCAGATGCTGGGAAATCTGAGATAACAAGGTGTAGAGCTGGATGAACGCAGCAGGCCAAGCAGCATCAGAGGAGCAGGAAGGCTGACGTTTCGGGCCTAGACCCTTCTTCAGAAATGGGGGAGGGGAAGGGGGTTCTGAAATGAATAGGGAGAGAGGGGGAGGTGAATAGAAGAGGGATAGAGGAGAAGATAGGTGGAGAGGAAACAGACAGGTCAAAGAGGCGGGAACAGCAACTCATATTCCGCTTGGGAACCCTGCAGCCCAATGGTATCAATGTGGATTTCACAAGCTTCAAAATCTCCCCTCCCCCTACCGCATCCCAAAACCAGCCCAGCTCGTCCCCGCCTCCCTAACCTGTTCTTCCTCCCACCTATCCCCACCTCCCACCTCAAGCCGCACCCCCATTTCCTACCTACTAACCTCATCCCGCCCCCTTGACCTGTCCGTCCTCCCTGGACTGACCTATCTCCTCCCTACCTCCCCACCTACACTCACCTTTACTGGCTCCATCCCCGCCTCTTTGACCGGTCTCTTTCCTCTCCAACCAGCTTCTCCTCTATCCATCTTCTGTCCACCTCCCCCTCTCTCCCTATTTATTTCAGAACCCACTTCCCCTCCCCCATTTCTGATGAAGGGTCTAGGCCCGAAACGTCAGCCTTCCTGCTCCTATGATGCTGCTTGGCCTGCTGTGTTCATCCAGCTCTACGCCTTGTTATCTTAGATATTGAGCTTATCTATTAGGTCTTGGTCTGTCAAATATTTTGTTTGACCTGAGATTCAAGTAATCATGAAAGGCTTTTAGTACTCCTTCAAAAGTATTTTCTGTTTCTCCTACACCTTGGCAAGTCATAACATCAGCTTATATTCCCAATTGGAAATAAAAAGTTTTAACTTTGTATGATTCAGTATCTCATTTTCAAGGATTCTGTATCCTAAGAATTATTTTCTTCAAGATGTCTAGGTTTATTTTTCAGTTTAGCCCATCTCTGAAATTGAATCTTCTTGGCAATATTATTCTGATCCAGCATCTTCCCAATTTGATTATTTATTTTCTTCGCTTAATGAGCATTTATTCTGCAGAAATAGAAGATATCATTTTGCAGCTCATATGGCAGGTTCCTCTGGCCTCCTAGCTAAAATGGAGGATTCCTACATTCTTGCACCTAGAATAGGTGATTCCTGACTTTTCACTGGATGAATCCTGTTGTTTGCAACCATGATGAATAATTTGTAATTCTTAATGGCTTTATTGAATGATCATGATGCTAGTAGCTTTCATTAACTACACCTGTTTTCTAAACCGCTCCTTTTATTTGCACTTCTGAAGATAATCTGTTGCTTTAACTTTTTTCCCCAGTAGATTACTGCTGTCTGCAGCTCAAATTATAATCCGGTTTCTTTCATGGATTTTTTTTCCCCTGAATAATTCCTACTCTCTGTAGTTTGACTAACTGCTTCCTACCTTAAACATGATTTTAATGATGGCCTTAAAGTTTTACTACACCACTGTGCTAAATGAGGGCTGATGAGATTTCTTATCTACTACCTTTGTCACTTTAATTCTGGCTTATGACATCCACTGATCTGTGACCTTAGTTTGAATTGCTTTTCTGGCCCTTGATTTCCTTTGCTATAACTTGGCCATATTGAGTATGCCCTCTGAGATGTAAATAATTTCTTAGTTTCACTTTCCATTTGTTGTACAGTGTTGTGTTCTTTATGAAACATTTCCTCTTGTCCACCAGCAGTTTTAACTTTACTTGAGGAGTGTCCAACATCTGTTCACGTTATTACTGAATGACATCTCAGAACTAACTGCCCCTACAAACCACCACTACATAATAAAGTTTGTATTTGCTTTGGAGTAACTAATTCTCTTCCTTCAGGGAGCTCCTAACTCACTACTGCAGAGCATCTTTTCCCAAATCAAAATACTTCTCCTGTTGACTGTAGATAATTCCTTTTTCAATCTTCCTAAGAGGGTTTCTTCTATAATATTTTTAAGTGTTCGTCTCTTCCCCATTGCTCACTGTCCACATGAGCAGGCAACGAAAAGCTGAGTCTGAAGATGCTGAAAATCCTGTGACTTGCACCACTGCCAGCAAGTGTAAAGGTGGCTAAATTGAATCCACGCTGTTTCTCACAATGTTGGATGAACGTTCTTCACTGCTGACCACATTTATGTGTGAGACTGTCTAGATTGTTGCTTACAATGGGTTAAGCTTGTTGCCAACTTCTTTTACGGTAGGGAACTACTGGGCCCAATTGGTCAGTTGTGTTGAAGGAAATCAATTGCTGGTCTAATGAGAATATCTTCTCTTAAACAAGATATACTTTAGTGCATGTTGTATATGGACTGTGCAAGATCCACTTAAAGGATGGACATTGTATATACAATGAGGAGAACCTGAATGGTAGCTCTTAATCCTTCGAGATCACAGGCTGTTCCACCCAAAGGTTCAAACGACAACATCACTCTGAGATAGTGCTTAATGACTCAGGTCATCTACAATAATGTAACCATCCAAATCTGTTCCCATTTACCCAGAACTCCATGTTTGAACCCCTTCAGTCAGGTTTCTGTTGCAGCCACCATATTGAAAAAGTTCTTATCAAAGTCACAATATTGTCATATGTGATTGTGACAAAGTTGAACTTCCTTTTCACTTTTCTCAACCTGTCTACAACCGTTGATATGTTTGACCACACTATCCTCCAGCTGCTTTCCACTGTTAACCAAGTGGATGGAACAACAGTCATCTGGTCTGTTCTTATCTGTTTTTCATAGCAAGGGTTTCACTTGTGATGGCTGTCTTCCAGCTCTCTCAATAATGCCTCTAGTGTCATTGACCTTATACTGGTGCCTTCCTATTTGTCGTATTTGTACTGCTGCTCATCCATTTGAAGGCATGGTGTTAGTTTTAATATGTACGTGGGTGACACCCAACTCTCCTCACCACTACTTATATTGATGATTCTGCTGTTTCTGCATTACTGGACTGCTTAAGCATACGGGATTGGCAGAAATTTCGTCCAGTTAATTATTAAGACTGAAGCTGGGGATTTTGGTTTCTGTTCAAAGCTCCGTGCATTGGCTACTGACTCCATTCCTGTTCCTGACCACAGTCTGGGATTAAACCAGAATATTCACAAATTTGGTGTCATATTTGATCCCAAAATATATTTTAGACCTTGTATTCATGCAGTCATTGAGCTAGTTTCCGCCTCCATAAGAGTGCCCTCCTTCACCCCTATTTAAGCTCATCTGCTGAAATGTACTCCTTGCTGGTCTTCCATATACTCCTCTGCATAAACTTGAGGTTATCTAAAACTTTACCAGCCAGGTCTTAACTACGAGCAAGTCCCATTCACCATACTTCTGTGCTCACTGACCTACGTTGATTCACAATCAAGCAACACAACGGGCAGAATTTAATGTAGGTGATGGGGCTCTTGCCTGTTGACTGTGAAGCAAGAAAAAGGTTTTCACCTTCTCTTTTACAAAAGGTCCAACTAATTAAGTGCTAATTATTTACTTCTCTGTGTAGTAGTGTGTCCTTGCGCAAAGCTGAGGACCACAGGGAAAGAAGTCCTGCTGACAACGGTCACAGGCCAGCAACTCTTCTAAGCTCAGTAATACCTATTGGGGAATTAGTAGCTGCTCCTGGTAATGCATTCATCTAACACCCAAGATTGTAAGAGGATCCAGATCACAGATCAAGCCATGGCAAGGGGTGGTCGAGGAATGCAAGTTATTGGAGAGGGAGCAGCAAATGTGATAGGGGATTTTCAACAGGCCCCTCTGCTGGTACCACTTATTGCAATTGGATGCAGTGTTTTGAATAAGGAATCCCTTTAGTAACCCTCAAGCACTAAAGATGAGTCCCCTGCCCACATATTAGCCCAACTAAGCGCTTTAATTGGTGAGGGGTCAGGACGATCGTCCATGAGCTGTCCTGCCGTATCCTTAAATCAAGCGAAGGCTGGAAGGTGACTTCCAGGCCGCCCACTGGGTATCCTCTGTTCCGATTAAGTGCCCCCAGCCACTGAGCTTGCTGCAGGGGAGACCATTAAGTACGCTTGAGTTTGAAACTTTCCTCCTTGCTTTCAAATCTGTCTGTGGAGTTGCCTCTCCCTATTACTGACTTTCCTCCAGCACAATCTTCTGCTGTAGCTGTACTTCTTTAACACTGGCCTTTTGTACCTCCCAAATTATAAATGCTGCATCATTGGTGGCCTATAGTTGCTAATACCATAACCTCTGGAATATCCTCCCCAGACCTTTTAGTTCTTTCATCCCTTGAGACATACATTAGAACCTATATTTTAGACCCAAGCTTTGGTCGTGTAACATGATACCTCATGTTGTTCAGTATCATACTTTATTTTGCAATATTCTGTTTTTTTGCCATGGGATGTTTTACACTTTTAAAGTAATAATATATATGTAAAACTGCTTTTCTAAAATGGGATGATTTTTTTAGGTGACTGATCATGATGATGAAGTCGGTTCTCCTGCTGAAGAATTCAAGGCATTTGCAGGTGATACAGGCATGAATAGGAGTCAATCAGAATATTGTAATGTCGGGGCAAAGACTTTCCTCACCAACCATCCTGCCAGGAAGTTTGTATTTGACTTCATGCGTGTCCTTGTGATAGAAAATTTATGTCTTGCACCTGCTAGCAAACAGACTACTCTCATAGACCTGCTATTAGAGGTAGGTGTTGAGCAACCTGAAATAATACATGTGTAAATGATTTTTCTTGCTATTTGTCTGTTTTCTTGACCATTTTTTTAGATACTCATCTTTAATCTGTAATTCATCTCCATAAATAGATGGTGAGATAACTTGATAAAAGTACACATACTATTATTTTACCAACTAACTTCTGGTTAACAAAATTGAGGTTCATTGAAAGGAAGGATCAGTGTCACGTTGATTTTAAAAAATTGGCTTAAGTACAGAAGACAGTGAGTCATGATAACTTGTTGATTTTCACTTTGGAGGATGGTAAATTATCATTTTCCCTAGGGTTCAGTGCTCAGATCACTGCTTTTCTTTTTCATGACCAGGCTATTAAAATACTGAGGAGAACTTAACAATTTGCCAGTGACACCTTGCAGCCTACAAAGATTGCATTGGATGCTTTCAGTTTCTCCGTCTCCATCACAGTTGTTCTGATAGTGCAGTTGTCCATGTCAGCACTTTTGATATGCCTTTTTTACTCCTCAGCCAAGGACTCTCCTACCTAAAATGTGGTTGACAGGGTCCTCGGTCACATCTAATCCATTTCCCACACTCCTGCTCTGTTGCCCAGAGCAAGCATAAGGTTTCCCTGTCCTCCCCTTTTACCCGATTGTCTTCCATATTTAATGTGTTACCAAATGCAATGGATACCATCCCACCCCTCCCCTCCTGTCCTCAGCATTCAAAGGGGAATGTTCCTGCTGCAACAGCGTGGTTTAGTACTCAATCACTTCAGCACTTGGTTCACTTCCAGTGACACCTTTCCGTGAAAGCACAAGCGATGTCATTTTCTGCCCTTTTAGTTATTCTTTTCTCACCGTCCAAAGCTCAAACACTTTCCAGGTGAAGCATGGGTTTTCAGATATTTCTTCCAATTTGCTAAACTGCATTTGCTGCTCACAGTGTGGCCTTCTCCACATTGGGGATACCAAACACTAATTGGATGACTGCTTTAATTGTTGAATAATTCACTCAGTCCACAAGCATGCTTAGTTTCTAGTTACTTACAGTTTAATTCCCCAGCTTTCTCCTCTGACTATTAGCTAAGTCAAATTCCTGAAACTCCCTCCTGAACGGCATTGTGTGTCTACCTAGATCTAATGGAATGCAGTGGTTTAAAAAAATAGCTCACCACAACATTGTCAAATGCAACAAGGAATTGGCAATAAAATGTTGGCCTAGCCAATGAAATCCTCGTCCCATGAATAAATAATGAAAAAATGGCTGTTCCCTTGATACCAAACCGAGTCAGAGAAGCACATTTCTTTCTATTAAGCACATCCACAGACTTCTGGACTCAAAACTGAGTTCAGCTATTTTGAGGCTGTAGTTTCTTTCTCTCTCTCACTGCACTGCCCCATGCTGTTTTTCCTCTCCCTTCCCAACCATCGCCACCACCAAAATTGCTGGCTTTTTTTAACCTTGTTGTTGCTTTAGGGTAGCAGCTGCTTGCTCTTCTGCCATTTGAACCTTTTTTTTTTTCAGTCCCATCTTTAAACTCTTGTTACATTGCCACTCTCTTTGGTTATTTCCTGCAATTTCCTTGTAATTGCATGGAGCGCACACTGAAACTCACCAGTAAACAAGGTACAATTAACTTGGTGTTGCGTAATGTGACATTGCCGCAGGGTAAAGGCATCCCTAGGTAACTGTGACAGTAACATGATTGAGTTTTGCATTGGTTCCAGGACTACTGCATTAAGTGTAAATAAAGACAGCTATATAGGGCATGGAAGCTAAGCTGGTTGAAACTGATTGGACATATAAGACTAAAGGATCGGTCAATAGATGTTATGGGGATATTTCAGAATACTCAGAATAAATCTACTTCTACAATAATGAAAAGTTCTAAAGGAAGGACTCACCATCTGTGGTGAATTAAAGAAGTTAAGAAAAGCATCAAAATTAAAGAAAAAGTCTCTTACTGAAAAGACAAGCAGTAGGTCAGATTGATGAAATTTAAAGAATGCTAAAGAATGACTTAAAGGTTTATCAGAATAAAGATATTAAAAGTATGAGAGGAAACTAGCTAAAAACATAACGGATGGCAAGAGTTTCTGTTAAATGTGTTAATCCTCTGAAGAGTGAGAATGAGAAGTTAATAGACAATAAGGAAATGGTGGATGTAATAAAAACTACTTTGCTTTTGTCTTCACTATAGAAGATATTAAAAAAAATCCAGTAAAATCTGTAAATCAGGAGATGGGAGGGAGAAAGGAATTTAGTGAATTGATTTCTGAGGAAGGGTCACTGGACCCGAAACGTTAACTCTGATTTTTCTCCACAGATCCTGCCAGAGCTGCTGAGCTTTTCCAGCAATTTTTATTTTTGTAAGGAATTTGGTGAAATGACAATCAACAGGGAAGAGGTACTAAACAAATCAATGGGGCTGTGGGCTGATGTATCTCTAGGTCCAGACAGACTTCATTTAGGGTCTAAAAAGAGTTGGTCAGTGCCGTAGTAGATGTGCTGGTGTCAATTTTCCAGAACTTCTCTCTATTCAGAAAAGGTTTCATCAGACTAGAAAATAGCAAATATAACTCCTGTATTCAAAAAGAGAGGGAGACAGAAAGGAAGCCATAGGCCAGTTAGCTTGCCATTTGTCATGGGAAAGCTGTTAAAATTAACCATTAAAGTACACCTATGCACTTGAATACGTTCAAGGTAATTGTGAAGGAAAAGTTGTATTTAACCAATTTAGACTTGTTTGAATGAGTTAATGTGCTGTAGATAAAGGGTAGCCAGTAAATGTACTGTAGTTTGGTGCCCAGAAAGTGTTTGATAAGGTGTTACATCAATGAAAATTTCTAATGGGAGGACCCACCATCTGTGGTTAACCAAACAAGTTAAGGAAGACATCAAATTTAAAGAAAAAGTCTATTATGGAAAATAAAAGATCAGTGTCAGGAGTAACATTAGCCTAGTTAGAAGATTGGCAGTAAACCGGATATACACCAAATGCACTGATTGGCAGGATGTAATGAGTGGATTCCTGAAGGAATCCAATGTTGGTGCCTCTATTTATTACAATTTCTATCAATGCCTTAGATGAGAGGAACAAAGGTATAGTAGCTAAATTTGCAGATGACCAGAAGATAGGAAAGTATGCTGTGAAGAACACTAGAACATAAGAGTAAACATCATCCTGGTGTCTACAGTGTCAATTGCCTTCAGTGTTTAGTCAGTAATCTACAGCACAAAGAGTCCCTTTGGCCTATCATGTCCTCCGCAGTGCAGCCACCTAACTATTCTAATCCCATTTTCCAGCACTTGACCCATAGCGTTGTGTGCCTTGTTATCTCAAGGGCACATCTGACTTTTTAAAATATTTAAATGAGGGGCATTTAAGCAGCTATTAGATAGGCATATGGATGATAGTATAAGGTAGGGGTGGAGGTTAGATAGACCTTAGGATTAGGGTAAAAGGTTGGCACAACATCATGGGCCGAAGGGCCTGTACTATGCTGTACTGTTCTATGTTCTATTTGTGAAGCTTTCTGCCTCTATCACCCTTATAGGCAATGAGTTCTTATATACCTCAATTAGATCTCTTCTCATTCTTCTAAATTCTAGGAAGTATGGGACCTAATCTCCTCAATATCTCTTCATTTTTAAAAAACCCTCACGTGGGAATGCATATCTTCTAAACTGCCTCCAGTACAACTATAACTGTCTCCAAGTAAGGGAACCAAAATTGTAAACAATGCTCCAGGTGCAGTCTCACTATTGCCTCATACAGTTGCAACAACATTTCCCTGTTTTTATATTCTATTCCTTTCGCAATAAATGCCAAAATCCTATTTACCTGCTGTTTAATACTTGAACAGCAAATGACTGTGGAAATCCAAGTTATCGAGGTGTTTAGTTGCTGAAATGCATGAGTCACAAAATGTTGGTATGCAGGTACACCACTCAATCCAGAAGGCTTCTGGGACAATATCCTTTATTATAATTGGAATCGAACATGAAAGCCTGGATGTTATACTTTAGTTAGACAAGGCTTTAGTGAGACTACGTCTCAAATATTGTGTGCAGTTTTGGCCGCCTTATTTAAGAAAGGGTGTAAGTGCATTCAAAGCAATTTAGGGGTGGTTTACTAGGCTGATACTTGTGAAGTAAAGAAATCAAAGGTTTTCACGTGTAAATGGGAAAGTGGGATTCAAAACACAAACTGATCACCCAGTTCATGTTGAATGGCTCAAGGGGCTGGATGGTGTACTTTTGTTCCTTTTTTGTATGTTTGTATATTGTTTAATGTCTCTTATCTTCTGCCCTATCAGACCTTTCCTGCTTTTTTCCTTCACTTGCCCCATCTCACCTCTTTTAAAGTTATTACATCTCTCAATTTTAGCTCTTCTGATCAACAGTTACAACCTGAAATATTAATTCTGTTCATTTCTCCACAGATACTGAGTATTGCCAGTACTTTTGTTTTCATCCATTACACACATTCTCTTATTTAAGATTAGACAGTGACTTTATTTTCAACCACAACTGTGGAGCGTGTTTTATTGAAAATAAGGTTTAACAGGATTATAACATCAAGCAAAGTAATAGAGATTCTTAATGTTGGCAACTTTTTTTCGCTGTTTTCAAGGCCTCACCTGACAGATCAACACGTGCTCAGCAAAAAGAATTCCAAACTTGCATCTTAGACAGTGTGATGGATCATTTATTGGCAGCAGATGTCTTGTTAGGTATGTCTGAGTACCTTCAGGTAGTGCTGTGGAAGAAGTGTCAAAATTTGTAAATATTCCATTAAAGTGTTCATAGGGACTGCTGAATGAATGCTTTCAGATTATTTTATATGATTTTATTGGCTTTATTAGTTATTAAGTAGAGTTACTTGCATTTGACATGTGTACTATTTACGTTTTTGCAAAATGAGGCCTGCAATTTTGAACACGTAAAACAATACAAACCCTACTGTGAATGTCGGTAATAATAGTTCAAGAGCAGTGCTCACCAACACATGGGAATCAGAGATTTAGTGATTACAGCTATTAACGCTGAAAATACTACATCTAAAAATAATTAGATTACCATTGTACCTAATATGCATAATCTGATACTTAATTGCTGGCACTCTGTTTTTGACAATTTAGAATAACTGCTCACAAGTTTAAGCAAAGTTTCTAGCCAAATATTCTCTATGCCTAAACCCACAAACACTAGCAGCTAGAAGGACCAGGACAGCACTATGTAGGAACATGTAGCTTCCCTCAGCGACCATTTGCCGTAATGACTTAGAAATGTATTACTGTTCCTTCAGTTTGACTATGTCAGAGTTTTCATGGATCGCGCTCACGTGATTGAACAGTGAGCAGTTCAAAAAGGCAGTTCACCACCATCTTCTCAAGGGCAACCAGGGATGGGCAATCAATACTGGCCCTGTCAGAAATGCCCACATCCATGAATAGGTACTAAAAAATCTTTAACAGGTCAACACACAGAAGCTTAGATTTTGCAGGCTATTCCAGGTTATCTTAAAAACTGACAGTTTAAATGATGCTGGTAGTTCTTTATTATAATGATTTTAATTCATTATACGATATGGTGATTTCTACTATGAGCTGATAACATTCAGTCACAAATTTTGTTTTTTAATCTCGTGAATTGGTTGTATGTACATTTTTTGTCTCTTACAAATTTAGGACATTTCCTGAAATGATTATTATAGTTCTGATACTAGAAATTCAAATTGTTGTGTGATCATTATGATATACAGAGTATCAGACTGCCATTTTTAATGAGGTTAGTATAAAGTGCTGCTCCTTTGATTAAAAATGAACTGAAAAATGCCATAATAAGTTCCCTGATACTTTAAATTAAAATGTCACATGAACACCTAATTAGGGCAAATTTTAACATGGCAATAGATGAACTTAGTTTTCTAAAGTTATTGAGAGGAATTATAATTTCAAAGCCTCACTTCAGTTTACACCCTTTATAAAATAAAAAATTGCGTCTCTCAAGATGAAGTAAATAACTAAAAGCATAAATTCTCAATAGAAATAATATTGAACTAATCCATTTTAAAAGTTATGCAATTGCCATACTCATTTTGTAGTTTAACAGACCATTTTTATGCTTTGTAAATGCTTCAGGTGAAGATGCAACACTACCAATTACCAGTGGAGGAAGTTACAATACATTAGTGAACAATGTATTTTACTTCACACAACGACTAGTGGATAAGCTTTGGCAAGGCATGTTCAGCAAGGAATCCAAACTTGTGGTTGACTTTATTGTTCAGTTGATAGGACAGGTAAGTTGATATCATGAATGAATCTCAAGAAAAATGAAACTGACTTTTCTTTATATTAAAATGGCAATTTATAATTATATATAAAAGTAGAATGCTGGACATTCATTGGATGTTGGTCAGCATGAAGTAATAGTCCAGAATTTGCTGTAAGTTAAAGGAACAAACCATTAACCTGTGTTTTTAAAGGATAATCAATCCAATATATTGAAGCAAGAAAGTGACACGCACAAAGTTGCAAATTTCCACAAAATGTATGCGTGATTTGTGTTCTTTTGATGTCGACCTCCCAAAAACTGAATTTTCAACTGGTGTCAAGAAATGTAATATTTGTGTTTCAATAAGGGTTAATTAATTGTACAAACTTGGGGTACTAGTAAACAGCAAGGTGTGAATTTTATGGAGTGAAATAAAGCTGTCACTAAAAGTGTGAACTTGGATCTGTTTAAATACAGTTACCTTTAGTACATAACATTGATCACAGAGGATGGCTGCATCAAAATTTCAGTGTACAATTGCACAACAGTTTCCTGAAAATGTGCCTTATTAGTGAAAGAATTAAGTTACAATATGGACCTGGATTACTTCTTTACCAAAGAGCACACAAGGTTTGGCTTTGACACTTTTGTCGCCGTAAAGAAGGAGGATAAGAGCAAAGTCATTTTTTTTCAGAATTGAGGACTGATGATTTCAACATAGATAAAGTTTTGAACAAATTATTAACTTTGGATAAAATTTATCAAAAAGCTTTAACAGTTCAAGAGGAGTAGTCAGATTTTGACAAATTTAGGAGGACGTTGAAGAGTACGCAATCAAATTAAGTCGATTGTATGCAAGGCTGCAGAATGTTTATTTGAAAATACCTCAAGCTATACTGGTATCTGTGATATTGAATTATGCCAAAGTATCAGGGTTGAACAGACTTCTAGCGTTGTCAGCAGTTAGATTTGCAGATATACATACATTGCTAGAACAAATGAGAGAAGCCTTAAAAATATGTCCCTAAAAAAGCATTTCTTCTCGGCAGTGTTCATAGCACTAAGGAATAATTGGCACTAAAACAGCAAATGGCCCAGTGCTGACGAATTGGTGAGACTGTCTAGATTAGGGTTTCTGACAAGAGTGTGAAAGGAAAACCATAACTAAAAGAAATTAAGACAAATATTATTGACAATCTTGAGAAGTGAAGAGGATTTGGGATTTACTTTAAAAGATATGACCTGCAGAAATATTCAGGTTGTCAGTCAGTGTTTCAAGTATAATTCAAAGTGCTGGTCTTGTTGGTTTAGAGGTGTGACTTTTGCTTAAGGACATGCATTGAAATAATATGCAAGAGGTCCCAAGTTCAAATCTGGAATGAATACCCATTTAAATGCTTATGAAGAGTATTGTAAGGCTGAAAATACAACTGAAAGCCAACAGGAATACCAAAGGTTTAGGGACGAGGTGAAAAACCAAGTAAGAGAAGCAAAGAAGAATTATGATAAAAAAGCAGGTAACATCAAGGGAAATCCCAGAGTCTTCTACAGGCGTATAAACAATAGAAGAATTTGAGGATGAGTAGGGCCAGTCAGAGACCAAAAACGAATTTACACATGGAAGGAAGGGGCATGGCTAAGGTGTTAAATCAACGTTTTGCATCCCTCTTTATAAAAGAGGAAGTAGCTGCCTGGGCAATGGTGACAGAAGAAGAAACTATCACTAAAAGCCTTCCTGCTCCTGTGATGCTGCTTGGCCTGCTGTGTTCATCCAGCTCTACACCTTTTTATCACTAAAAGCATTCAGAATTAAAAAGGTAGAAGTCTTGGATAGATTGTTGGCATTTAAAGTCATCAAGGCACTGGGACTAGATGAGGTGCATTCAAGGATTCTGAAACAAGTGAGGGTTGAAGTTGTGGGGGAACTAGTCATAATCTTTGTCTGGATTTGGGGGAGGTGTCAATAGATGCAAAATTGTAAACCGCATTTACAGACCAGTTAGTTTAACTTTGGTAGAAAAACTTCGAGAAGTAGTTATTTGGAATAGAATGAATAGTCACATGGATAAGGGTGGGTTGATTAGGAAGAATTGGCGTGGATTTTTAAAGGGAAAATTGTGTTTAACGAACTTGCTGGAGTGTTTTGAAGAGGTAAGAGAAATGCAGAGTAGTATGGGATAGTGCACTTTAGTCAGAAGAAGATTGAAAGACAAGACAATTTAAAATAAGGGGTACAATTCTCACTGGGTAACAGGAGCAGAGGAACCTGGGTGTATACGTGCACAGACCATTGCAGATGGCTGGACAGGTGCAGAGAGCAGTTAAAGCCAAGAACATACTATGCTTTAATATTAATAGGTACATAGAGTGCACGAGCAAGGAAGTGATGTTAAATTTATGCAAGAGACTTGATAGACCTGAGTAGGAGTATTGCGTCCAATGATGGGCGCCACACTGAGGTAAAGATGCGAATGCATTGGAGAGACTACAGCAGTGATTTACAAGAATGGCTCCAGGTATGAGGAATGTCAGTTGTGAGGATAGTTTGAAGAAGTTCAGATTATTTGTCTTGGAGTAAAAAAAAAAGGCTGAGATGTTTAAAAATCATGAGCACCCTGGACAGAACAGATAGGTATAAGCCGATCCTTCATAAAAGAAAGAGAGTTACAAGTTAGCCAGGGAGGACCGAAAGAGAGAGCGAAGAGGAGCCAGGAGGGGACATGAGAAGTCTTTAGCAGGTAGGATCAAGGAAAACCCTAAAGCTTTCTATAGGTATGTCAGGAATAAAAGAATGACTAGAGTAAGATTAAGGCCAGTCAAGGACAGTAGTGGGAAGTTGTGCGTGGAGTCTGAAGAGATAGGAGAGGCGCTGAATGAATATTTTTCGTCAGTATTCACACAGGAAAAAGACAATGTTGTCGAGGAGAATACTGAGATACAGGCGATTACACTAGACGGAATTGAGGTTCATAAGGAGGAGGTGTTAGCAATTCTGGAAGGTGTGAAAATAGATAAGTCCCCTGGGCTGGATGGGATTTATCCTAGGATTCTCTGGGACGCTAGAGAGGAGATTGCAGAGCCTTTGGCTTTGATCTTTATGTCGTCATTGTCTACAGGAATAGTGCCAGAAGACTGGAGACTAGCAAATGTTGTCCCCTTGTTCAAGAAGGGGAGTAGAGACAACCCTGGTAATTATAGACCAGTGAGCCTTACTTTGGTTGTGGGTAAAGTATTGGAAAGGATTATAAGAGAGAGGATTTATAATCTAGAGAGGAATAATTTGATTAGGGATAGTCAACAAGGTTTTGTGAAGGGTAGGTCGTGCCTCACAAACCTTATTGAGTTCTTTGAGAAGATGACCAAACAGGTGGATGAGGGTAAAGCTGTTGATGTGGTGTATATGGATTTCAGTAAAGCGTTTGATAAGGTTCCCCATGGTAGGCTATTGCAGAAAATACGGAGGCTTGGGATTGAGGGTAATTTAGCGGTTTGGATCAGAAATTGGCTAGCTGTAAGAAGACAGAGGGTGGTGGTTGATGGGAAATGTTCATCCTGGAGTTCAGTTACTAGTGGTGTACCTCAAGGATCTGTTTTGGGGCCACTGCTGT
The DNA here is from genome assembly GCF_021869965.1 of Rhincodon typus. NCBI lineage: Eukaryota > Metazoa > Chordata > Chondrichthyes > Orectolobiformes > Rhincodontidae > Rhincodon > Rhincodon typus. The sequence continues at coordinate 108,192,978 of NC_063332.1, forward strand.
TTGTCATTTTTATAAATGACCTGGATGAGGGCGTAGAAGGATGGGTTAGTAAATTTGCGGATGACACCAAAGTCGGTGGAGTTGTGGATAGTGCGGAAGGATGTTGCAGGTTACAGAGGGACATAGATAAGCTGCAGAGCTGGGCTGAGAGGTGGCAAATGGAGTTTAATGCGGAAAAGTGTGAGGTGATTCACTTTGGAAGGAGTAACAGGAATACAGAGTACTGGGCTAATGGTAAGATTCTTGGTAGTGTGGATGAGCAGAAAGATCTCGGTGTCGATGTGCATAGATCACTGAAAGTTGCCATCCAGGTTGATAGCGTTGTTAAGAAGGCGTACAGTATGTTAGGTTTTATTGGTAGAGGGATTGAGTTTCGGAGCCATGAGGTCATGTTGCAGCTGTACAAAACTCTGGTGCGGCCGCACTTGGAGTATTGCGTACAGTTCTGGTCACCGCATTATAGGAAGGATGTGGAAGCATTGGAAAGGGTGCAGAGGAGATTTACCAGGATGTTGCCTGGTATGGAGGGAAGGTCTTATGAGGAAAGGCTGAGGGACTTGGGGCTGTTTTCGTTAGAGAGAAGAAGGTTAAGAGGTGACTTAATAGAGACATACAAGAATGATCAGAGGATTAGATAGGGTGGACAGTGGGAGCCTTTTTCCTCAGATGGTGATGGCTAGCACGAGGGGACATAGCTTTAAATTGAGGGGTGATAGATATAGGACAGATGTCAGAGGTAGGTTCTTTACTCAGAGAGTAGTAAGGGCGTGGAATGCCCTGCCTGCAAAAGTAGTAGACTCGCCAACTTTAAAGGCATTTAAATGGTCATTGGATAAACATATGGATGATAATGGAATAGTTAAGGTTAGATGGGCTTCAGATTGGTTTCACAGGTCGGCGCAACATCGAGGGCCGAAGGGCCTGTACTGCGCTGTTATGTTCTATGTTCTAAAAAGAATGAAAGGCGTAGATTTAACATGCTGTGCAAACTAAGCAAGGGCGATGAGACAAAAAAACTTGTTCGCATATTGAATAGTTAGGGTGGAAGCAGGTTGAATTGAGACATTAAGAGGATGTTGGACACTTATTTGGATAGAAATATTGGGTGGGGATATGGGAAAAGGCAGGAGATTGATACTAGGTAGTAGAACAGGTGGAAGCATGATGATTAATTCTATGATACCATTGCACCATGAACTGTCCCGAATAATATGATATTCAAACCTAAACATAAATTAGAAGAAGATGGAGGTACAGGTCAAAGAGAGGACAATGTATTGGTCACAACAGGTTTCAGCCCAGAAATGAATGTTTTGGTGACAAAGTTTTTCAGTGTACAATGGACGCACATGTACAACATGTGGAATTGACTGGCTACTTAAGGAGTTTGAAAAATTTCAAATTTGAGGATGATAACACACTAAAACCTTTGAAAAGCGTGATCATTCTTTGTGAAATAATTGGAATCAATGTTCCATTAGCATTGATGCAATGACCAATAAAATGCCACTGGTATTAAGTAGGCCATCAGTGAAGAAACACAGATGAAACTAAAAATGGAAAATGACAATGTTATTGTATTTGGAAGATCTGTGAATTTGCAATTTTTGCAGTTGGAGTACTTAATTTCCATTAAAATGAAACATAACCTGTCACCTAAAGAAATTAACAAAGTGTTATTAACATCAGGAGTAGAAATATAGAAGTCAATATGTTAATTGTGCTAAAATGAAATAGGCAATTTGCCCATCTTTGTCGGATAGGTTAAAAAATTTCTGTAAAGGATGCCAGAATAAGGGGTTGGGAGTATGATAAGCTCATAGAGTTATGATAGATGTGGGATTTGTATGAAATACTGATGGACACAGCCATGGACTATATAAGTCTGCCGTTAGGAAGCGGTTTCAATGAGGTATTGACAATGGATTTGAAAGAACGGTACAAAGGTAAAAAAGCACTTTCAGTTTACATTTTGTGGATTTGGGAAGATTTTGTTAGTCAAAAATATGTAGTGAAGATGTGAAATGAATTGTGGATAGGGACTGGACTTGAACCAACAGCAAAATCTCTCTGATAATTAAGGTGGCAGTGGAGGGGTAGATATGAACTTTCTTAATTGTGAATTTAGAAATACGTCTGTGAATATGAGCATAATTGATATGAATATGGCAGCAGAAAACCTTTTTAACAATGGGGTGAGGGAGAAGCGCCACACAGTAAAAGATGAAGTGGTTCAGAAAAATTTTAATGTACAGTTTGGCTGATCTGCCATCATTTGCACTAGTGTGGGCTGTACTAAGAAGAACTGCAGATGATTGGAGGATATAGTCCTGATCTGTTAGTTTTTAGTAGGATTTCTGAAGTTCTGTCAGTGACAAGTGATCAACCCCCAACTTTGAAGGGGCTACAGTTCTACTTTCTTGGAGCATTTGAACTCATTGCAGGCAGGCAGAAAGGCTTTTTATTTAAAGAAAAAATTTGAAAGAATTGGGTGAACGTTAAGACATAAGCTAAGATCATTTAAAGCCAGTTTGTCACGAATAAATGGCTTATGATAAGGGAGAGGTTCGGGGAAGGTTATCAGTAAAAATAGAAAATAATAATTTGTACAGCATGGGAACCGTACTGTGCAGGGACACTCTTCCAGCCTGTTTGGTATGGATTGCAAATTTGCAGATTCTGAATGAGTTATAGAAAATAACAAGGAGCCAGGTGACCTTCATGGCCAAATATTCCACAGCTATGAACATCATGCTGTCACAATTGACAGTATGTCTGATGATATTTAAATCAGTTTTGATGGTCAGAATGATGCCCTTGGTCCCAAGGACAACTACAAAAATTGAATGCTATAATCATAAACTACCAAAAGGGACTAGTCAACAAAGAAATACAACTATTATATGTCGAGCAGGCAAGACCACTAGAAAATATAAAACTTAGATGAATGTACAGCATGAGCAGCAAGAGGTTAAGCTGATGGATTGAGAACATGAAGTACAAAAGTGGCAGGCAAGGGAATACAGTATAAACTCAAACATTGATTCAGGTGTGAACTTTTCCCTGGACAAAGATCACGATCTGTTGAAAGTCCTTTTAACGGGAGGGGTAGGTCAAACTGTTGCAGTGCAGAAATATGTAGAAGACAAAATGGAGGACATAGTTTGAAAAGGACATGAAATATATTACAAACTAAGAGTACCATTTGATGCAGAAATCCATGTGATCAGGAAATCTTAGTGGCCACAACCTGACAAGAAGACAAAAAAGAATGAGAAACAAGAATTACAAAGTTAGAGAGAATTTGGTTTGCACTCAGAGGCACCAGATAGGAGACATCCAGCCCTATATCATAGATGGAAAACATGTCTCCTGATTGGACTTACTTTGTTATTGGCATGAGGTTTTGAAAAACGGGGGACCAAAATATAAAAGTAGATTAACCGATAGCAGGAAAAGCAATTTGGAAATTTGTTTTATTAGCAAAAGGCCCTGTTAGCAACAAATGCTTGAGGGTGTAGATCAATTGATTTATCAGCTGCATTTCAGCAGAGAGATCAGCTGAAGACAGAAATATTTCTTCATCTTCCAAAAGAGGCACCAAATATATGCCCTGGACATATGGTCTAAATAATGCCTGTAGAATACTACTTAGTGAATTATACCTTGTTAACATTCAATTATCTTTAGTTAAAAGCAGACCATGTCTTTCTGGCACCTTGGGGGTCTGCTTTCAGGTATTCATGTATATAATGTCTTTATGGATGGGATCAGTGAATTCGAAAATATTGCCATAACTGGACTTAAAGCAGAATTTAAAATTGGAAGTCAGGCTTCTTGTACTTTTAACCGCATTAAATTGGAACTCTGGCAGAATGGACCAAATATCACTTGCAATCTTATTTGGAAAATATTAACCTCGTTGCTATTAGTTAAAGTGGGGGCTCACAAAAAGATGGAGCAGCATCCAAAACTGAAATGGAAGAATTGCAAAGTCTATTTGAACAGCTGAACTTGTCCCTATAAAGCCAGATGCCAGTTTTGAAGTATTAAAGTTGAGTACAATTATGAAAGATCCCAATGTAAAAGATACAACTTGGGCAAACAGAGCATTAGAAAAAAATTAAAATGGATCATTCTGTTTCAAAATTTCCATCATTGGGTGATGCCAGGAATGTGAAAATTGTTTTTAGCCTGGGAATCTAAAGAGGCCAAGAGTTGTGACAAGTACCTTAGCAGCAAACATAAAGTTGCTGGAAAAGCTCAGCAGGCCTTGCAGCATCTATGAAGGAAAAAACAGTTAATGTTTCGGGTCTGGTGACCCTTCCTCAGAAGGGTCTGCTCTGAGGAAGGGTCACCGGACCCAAAACGTTAACTCTGTTTATTCCTTCACAGATGCTGCCAGACCTGCTGAGCTTTTCCAGCAACTTTGTTTTTGTTCCTGATTTACAGCATCCGCAGTTCTTTCGGTTTTCCTCAGCTGCAAAAGTTTATCTTAGTGAAATTATTGGGTGAAATTCTAGGAAGAAATTCAGCAACCCATTAACTACTACATCAACAATAAGTCGTCATGGGATAAGTACTCTGAATGAAACAGACTGAATCACCATTGGAGTTTTAAGTCAGGTACTGGAAAAAGAAGGAATCTCTAAATTGTAATAAGTGGCTAGCAACTGTCAGTATCTGAGAACTTGCTCCTTTCTTTATAAAGCTAAGGAACTGTTGGATACACTGATTAAAAAAAAGGACACTGGGAACGTTAATCTGCAGACAAAAAAATGGGAATATCAAATGTTGCCATTTTGTAGGTTTTTTGTTTTTCATTATTACACAGATTCTTTTACCAAAAAAAGGGGAATCTGTTAACCAAGTAATGCCCGAGACCAAATGGAACACCGGAACAGGTGACAGACAAAAAAAACAGGCATTAATCAGGTATCGATTGTTTGTATAAATATAAGGAGCTAGTATATCAGTCGGTTGTTAGTTTTATGGAATATTAGGATGTTTTGAGCTGTGATGTTCTTCAGGACTTCTTTAACAGTTAGGTTGTAATGAAAGATCACACTTGAAATTTCAATCTTTCTCTTTCAGAGTGTGACTGAATAGCATGTGTTTGTTGATGTTTTGGTTAAAATTCAGAATTTGCAATGAAATACATAAAGCTTTAAAAGAGCTATTTAAGAGATAATCAAATAAGCATTGGTCAGATTTGACTATGATGTGTAGATGGTGTTAGACTGGGGAGAATGAAGTCCAGTCACATGACACTGGGTTACAGTCCAATGGACTTGTATGAAATCACAAGCTTTCCAAGTACTGCTCATTCATCAGGTGTCCTCTTCACCTGACAAAGGAGCAGTGCTCCAAATGTTTGTGATTGCAAATAAACCTATTTGGATTATGGCCTGGTGTCATGTGACTTCACATTTGACTAGCCCTGGAATTGTTGTATTATTTCCTCCAACATGTAGGTTTTGAGGGGAGGAGTGAGGAGAGAAATATGGAAGACATCCGTTATGTAGATTTCCAGAAACCAAAAAGTTAGAATGTATGCATAAAATGAGAAATGACAGCATACAAAGTGACTAAAAAAAAAGCAGATAACACAAGCGCTTTGAATATATATCGCATTGACAGAAAATGGCTAGTGAACTATATCAGCCATAGTTGTTGGGATTACTCCATTTATATCCATGGTCTGAGCTTTTACATTAAGGGAAGGGTACCTACTTGGTCTGTTGAGGCCAAATCAAGAGAAGTTGTAAACTGTGAAGAATGATTTCTATAAAGGGAAGTGTGAGGTCATTGACTTTAAACTCAAAAAAGGATAAGTCAAAATACTTAATGGAGAAGCAAAGTACTTGAGAATCCAAATACTTAGATCATTGAAATGTCATAAAAGGGTAGAGGAATTAAAAAGGAGAATGGAATGCGAGGTTTATAGCAAGAGGACTAGAATTCAATGAGAGAGATGTTGAACCATAGCTATCTAAAACGCTGGTCAAATCAGACCTGGTAACCATGTTCAGTTCTGGGCACCTCACCTTAGGCAAGTTGTATTGAGCTGAGATGGAGTGTGTGCACTATTACCAAATGATAAATGAATTCCAATGATTAATTCCATGGACTGAATACATGTACTACGGTTGTAATCCTTAAAATGTTGTAGAATATTTTGATCAAAGTTCTCAAGGTATTAAGTGAAACTGATTGATTGGGTAGATGGAGAGAAACCGTTTCAATGAGTGGAAGGAGTTCAAGGTTCGTGAATATAGACTTCAAATTAGAGCCAAGTTTTTGAGGAGTAAAAGTAAGAAATACTTTTAAATGCAGATGGAAGTAAAAGTTTGCAACTTTCCTCCAAAAATGTCAATAGGCGGTTAATTCTAAATCTGAGATGGTAAAATTTTTGCCAAAGGGTATCAAAGGATATGGAGTAAAGGAAAATATATAGAGTTTATTGATTGGTCATAATCTCATTTGATGGCCAACCAGGCTTGAGGGCAGTGTTCCCACTGACTTTGATTTTATCTGTGTGGACCTTAGCGGCAGCAACTTCTGAAACCGGAAGTCAGCGCTACACACGACATTGGCATGCCAGTTCTTGTGCCGGCACCCTTAGAGGGAGCACTGATTGGAGGATGCTTAATGAACATGTTTTGTTCTACATTCCTATGGCATGAGCAAGGAAAAGGAATCTGGAGATAACTAAATGGCAAGTGCAGTTCACTACAAAAAACATAAATGATTTATTTACAGGAAAAAATGAACATGGATAAATTCAAGTGCTACATTTCTCAGTGCAGTTGGAATGTAGGGATCAAGGCGTGCACATGTATAAATTTTCAGTTGAGTGAATATTTGTTTATTCTGAAAATAATTCATTATGACCATGCATAAATTAGAATCAATCTTAAAATCGTGACTAACCCAGTTCTGTATCATTTTAGAGGGTTTACTATGTTTGGGGGTGCAGGGTGTATGATAGCCCAGGGTACCGTAAGCTTACCGAGAGATATCAGACGTGAAGAGTGAATTCTAAAACTCTAGCAACTATAAATCTTAAGGTGAGAAGATTGTAGGGAGTTTGGTAACATGTTCAAAATGATAAAAGGAGTTGAGCAGGTAAACCCAGATTATTGTGGAACTTCTTAGTCCACTGCCATACATGGTGTTATGGCTATTCTCTTGCACAGATCACAGGGGGATTGATAATGTTGACTAACTTTTTGTTTGTTCAAACAACCTCAAAGTGAGAGAGAGTCTTAGAGTGGCTAAACAGAATTCTGTCAAAAACACTTCACTGGCTCTGACTGACCTTTGCTCAACATATTTAGTTTTTATTTATTCACGAGATGAGGCGTTGCTGGCTGGGCCAGCATTTATTGCGCAGAGGGGCGTTGAGAGTCAACCACATTGCTGTGGGTCTGTGGTCACGTGTAGGCCAGACCAGGTAAGGTTGGCAGTTTCCTTCCCTAAAGGACATTAGTGAAGCAGATGGGCATTTTCTGACAATCTACAATGGTTTCATTAGACTCTTAGTTCCATAACTCAGTAATGCAGAGATTAATACCTTTGCTGTCTGCCTATTTCTTGAATACCTAGTCGCTTATACTCACTCAGCAGAATCTCTTTTCGAGTCCTATGTTGCTTGGACCACAAGAACTGGATGCTGCAGTTCTCTTTTATGCTGCAAGTCTTTCTCTACCTCCAAGAAGATAATCTTAACCTTTGCACCGGGCAGGCAACATAACCTCCTGGACCCATGGTCTTGGCTACAGAGATCTCTTCCTTTCCCCCAATTGTAATTTTTCCTACTAAAATTGCATTTCTTATTCCTTCATTAGATGTTTACCTGCACAATGGTGCCATGGCCAGTTTGCTCAGAGATCCTGCAGTATACACACTCAAGCACACAAGTTGAAGGAGCCTGGAAGCTGTTGGACATTTATAAAATCTGAGATTCCTCTATTTCTGCATGCTGGATTTCTATACCTGCCTCGGTCATCATTACAGTTTTCTGTCCCTGACTAGAGACCAAGTCTGAAATACCTGCTGTAAAGGGTATCCCTGCATCTTGAACAGTGTGCCTAGGTAACTTGCCCCTCCCTGATGCATCAGTGTCCTTAGTTGATGAGCTGGTTTTCAAGCTAAGGTCCCAAGAGCTTCAGAAACTTACCACATATCTGGCCTCCATTAAGCACTCTGCTGCTTACCAGCTCTCAACACATCATTTTACCCTGTCATCTTTATAGTGTTTAATTTATCATTCAGTTATCTGCAGTGACTTCAAACAATTAAACTTTTTAAACTTTAAAATTAGTGCAACACTTCTATCACCCCAGTATCAATTTAAACTGCTGCTATGATTAGAAAGATAAAAACTTAAAAGTAATCAATCACCCACCTATCCAATTAAAGCCTTAAATGCTCCTTCAATTAGAACCATGCTACCTGCTGCACCAAATTCCCAAGTTAGCATGCATAACTAGTTGCACTGGGGTCTCATTATACACTTGTGCTACCACATTCAATGGGATAGTAAACTTATTGTTATGGAGTGCTGATGACTCTCAGCTAACCGACATATAATCTTCCTGCTAGTATTTGAGAGCTGTTCATTTTCAACTGATTATAACTGCCACTGCTCAGCAGTTTCTGTTAACTTGGCTCCCTAACTAGTTTGTAGTTGCAAACTTCTATGTCACAAAGTTCTATGGCTGTTAATCTAATTACAGCTTGAGAAGAATTTACTAGAGAATGTCCCACCTGCAGCAAGCTTCCAAGTTTGCATTTATACTGTGTCACATCCAGGCATCAGTACACTGCAATCCCACACTTGGGGCAACTTGCAGGCATATCAAGATACAAGTATCATTCAAGCCACATGTGGCAGGCAGTTACCACCTCCAGAAAAATAGCACTTGCCTCAACACAGTAGTATTTTTATTATAGACTTTGTTACCAGCGTCCTGATGCTCACCACTGACCAGAAACTCAATTGGACTAGCTCCATAAATAGGCCGGCTCTTAGAAATCAGAGACTATGGTGAGTGGTATACCTCCTTATTCCCAAAAGCCTGTCCAAGACCTCCAAAGTATAGGCTCTTTATCTGCACAGATACAAATGTGTAAATACGCAATAGCATTAGAGTCAAAGGAGTCAGCTTTATCAGCGCCTCAACCATTGGCTAAAATATCCACCCACTCCACTGACATTCAGTTAATATGCAGCAGATCCAGAAGGAGATGCACAATAATACATCATCAAGCTTCTTTGGCAACATCTGCCAATTCCAGGGTTTCCACCACCTCGAAGCACAAAAAAAATCAGGTGCGTAAGCCAGCAAATAAGGTCAGAGTTGAGAAAAATGATACATAAACAGAGTTGAAGGCTCTTTACCTGAAAGCACACGACATTCCCGGCTAACTAAGAAATTAAAGTTGGCACCAATTTGAAAGAAAAATATATGGAACATTGGAACATTGCAAAGTTTACAAGTACCCCAGAAGATTGCGGAAATTTTAGAAGTAATCAAAGGTTGACTTTGAAATTGGAGCTTGAGAGAAAACTGGCACAAAATGTAAAAACAGTGAAATGTGCAAGTATACAAAAAGGAAGGAAATATCCAAAGTAAGTGCTGTGTCTATGTAGTGTGAGACTGGGGAGTTAACAGTGGGAACCAGGAAATGGAGGAGACTGTTGTTTAAGGGCTTTAGGACCAAAGAGTAATCTTGCAATAATTTCCTGGAGAGGTATGTCGTTACAGGTTAAAAAGTACAGTGTGGGTGGAATTAGGTTCTTGAGTGAAACACATGCAGAGAAGCATGCAGTGGAGACCAACAGAATTACTAATAGAGTTACAAAATAATGTTTCAATAATGTAACGGTAAGATTAGGGCCTACGTAGATTACTACATATTGTAGCATTTGGTAACGATGGCCCAGAAATTCTGACGGACAAATAGTCATTGGAGCAGGGTAGACCAAATTTGCACCTTGGGAATGTGCAGCAGACTGCATGGGAATTGAAAGATTCCAATGGACGACTAGATCCCTCCGAAAAAACCCACGATGGTCTGAGAATTCAGAGTTCTATATCGGAAAACTAATAGTTACCCAGGACAAATTACAGGAATAAACACGGAGTCTAATTTATGGTGAACTATTAAACTACCCCTTAATCACCACTCCATCCCACCTTGTCCAACTGCTTACTCCCTCCCAGACCCATTATAATTAGACCCCCTCACCCCCAACCCACAACCCACAACCTCTACAAACATTTTATTGTCACATCTTCCTTCCCATGGGGCCAGACCACCACCTCTCCCTGGAACATCCAGATCCATAGTGAACTATAGTAAGTATTCCATCACTTGCCTAGCATCTGCATGGCACACTGAATCTACACTTATTTTCTGTGTGCCTAACTTTGCACAGGAGCTATCAAAACTGCTGGCTGTTCTCCTGGATATTAAAATTATGGAATATGATATCTACTGCTGGGGTAAGATTTGATTTACTGAAACCATCCTGCACCACGAGATAATTGTCAGATTTCAGGTAAACTCCACATTTCCAAGGGAGCAAGAATCAGAATTCCTTGAGAATGAATATGTAAGGCTGTTGCTGTCCCAAATTTGGCACTAGCCCTCCAGATGTCAGTAAGGAGAACTTTAAAGGGGTCAACAGCACTGTGTTTGGTATTGGCGTTTCTGATGCCTTAGTCACTGCTAGGTGATCTTAGCACTGCTGCCTCACAGCTCTAGGGACCTGGTTCGATTCCACCCTCCGGCACCTGTCTGTGTGGAGTTTGCATGTTCTACCTGTGTCTGCGTAGGTTTCCTCCGGGTGCTCCAATTTCCTCCCACAGTCCAAAGATGTGCAGGTTAGGTAAATTGGTCATGCCGAATTGCCCCATAGTGTTCAGAGATGTGTAGGTTAGGTGGTGTGGCCATGGAAAATGTAGGGTTACAGGGATGGGGCAGTCTGGGTGGGATGCTGTTTGGAGGGGTGGTGTGGACTCTGAGCTGAATGGCCTGCTTTCACACTGTAGGGAATCTATGATTCTATCTGGTTTCATTCCTTTTTTGAGACTTTAACAAGTGGTCCGACAAGGCTATTCATTTGGCACTTAAGAATTGGCCATAACGATGAGAGTCTGGTGTCACGTGTAGGTATATTTGCTTCATTAAAGGACATGAGTAAATCAGATGGTTTAATGAGTATATTTAGACTTTTAAGTTCAGATTTTTTTTAAATTAAAATTCCACCATCTGCCATGGAATCGAACCTGGATCCTCAGATAATTATCTGGGTCTCTGGGTTACTAGTCCAGAGATAATATCACTCGGCTGTTCTGTCCTCTGGATGTTTCTTTCATGGGGACATCTAGAAGTTAGGGGGCACAGTTTAAAAATAAAATTTACCATTTAAGGTTGAATTTCTTCTTCCAGTGGATTCTTAGTCTGTGGAATTCTCTTCGGAAAGCAGTCCAGACTGGATGATCATTGAATGTATTCAAGGTTGAGTTTGAAAGGTTTAGATGAGAATCCAGGTTTATCCAAGATGGGCAGAAAATTGCATCTAAGCCCATGACCTTATGAAGTGCAGAGCAGGCCAGATTAGTCTGTGAATGGTTTATTGATATTTCTTATGAATTTGGAGATCTTGCTTCATCTGAGCAGGATCTGCTTCACAATCATGAAAGGCATTATATGCATGCAAGTGTTTTTTCAGCTAATCATAAGTAAGCCATTGATTATAACAGTATAAGGAGAAGTGAAGAAAACCCTTTCAGGAGCAGCATACTGTAGATATAGTGAAGTAGTCCCAGAGGCAATGAACCAGATCAAAAGTTTGTCATGTCCAGTTGGGAATGGTGATAGATTATTTAACAGCTGTCTTAGTTGGAAACATTGTTATTCTCAACAATTGTGAAGTCTAGCATGCCAATGTAAAAGGCCATCTTTCTGTGATATTTACTGGGATTGTCTTTGCTGAAGTCTCACTATCATTATCCTAGCAGTCACTAATTGATTAGAAATGTAATCGGACCCCACATATAATTACTGTGGCTATAAGAGCGAGTCAGAAGTTGGAAACCTTGCACTGGGTAGCTAATCTTCTGGCTCACAAAGCAGGCTCATCATCTGTGAGGGACAAGACAAGAGTATGGTGGAACTCTCTCCACTTGCTTGAATGGGTGCAGCTCCAAAGACACTGAAGAAGCTCAACCTCATCCTAAACAAAATAACCTGTTTGGCACCTCATCCACAACATCCACCACGATCCCATTCTTCAACCACTGACACAGTGACAGCATTGCATTCCGTCTACAAGATTCTTTGCAGCAACTCACCAAGATCCTTGGATGACATTTTCTAAACTTGTGATGACCTCCACCTTAGATGAACAAGAGCAGCAAATGTATGAGAACACATCACTCTGTAGTCCTCCTTCAAGCCACACTACTGTTCTGATTTGGAACTTTCTTATTGTTCCTTCACTGTTGTCTTAAAATCCTTGAATTCCCTTCCTAGCTGCATAAGCTGCAACACTTCAAGAAGATGATTGACGATAAAGTACTCAATGGAATTGGAACTGGGCAATAAATTCTGGGACAAAAATAGAAATTGCTGGAAAAGCTGAGTAGGTCTGGCAGCATCTGTGGAGAGAAATTAGTTGACTTTTCGGGTCGAGTGACCCTTCCTCAGACGGCCGTGCCAACAATGTGCACGTCCCATAACAGACATAAAAGGTCATTTTTTGCACAGCAGGCTCCCTCAAATGGTAATATGATAACGATGAAATATGCTGTTTTGTGATGTTTATTGAAAGATAAGGAGCTTGATATTGGCCGTGATGTGTGGGATGACACCCAACTGTTCATCAAAGTAGTATCTCCATGTAAGAGCGCAGGCGAGACCTTGGTTTCGATCCTCATTTGAAAACTGACACCTGTAACAATGCAGCAGTTGCACAATGCTATGTTAAAGCATCATCTTTGATTTTTATGCTTAAATCCTGGAATGGAACCTTCCTACTCAGAACTGAGTTTGCTACCAGTAAATTCATGGCTGAGGTTGCAAGTAACTCAGTTATAAGCATTAAAAAAAAATTATGGGATAGGTGTAGTATTTAGGAACTGTACGACTGTGTTAGCACCATTTTGTCTTTTGGTTTTAAAGGATTTTGCACTTAAATTTTTCATTAGCTCTTTTGCAGATTTGAATTTCTCTCTTTTGCTCTTGAAATCATGTTTAACTGTTATTAATACTTGGGATGTAGAAGAATTTATAATTGACCTACACTTCCTCCAGTAAACTACGAGCTTGACTTGGAAGTGTGATTTTTGCCACACGTTTTTATCTTTTACTCTATTGTATTTAGTGTCGTTTTACTCTAGTTACACATTTACTGCTACTAATTTCAATGTTACATGTTGCAAGTACACACATGGTGCATTGTTGCACTTTATTCCAAAGTGTGCAGCATAGAAATCGCAGCATTGCTGGAGGCCATACAGCCAGTTGAACTTGTGTGGATGCTTGCTCTTTACATTTAACACTGCTGTAATCCAGTTTGTGTTCCTTCACTGTATTCTTTATTTCTTTTCAAAATTTTATTGATTTCTTACTTAAACTTCTAAACATTTTCCCTCCTGAACCATTTCATGATCTGAAAATTGTTTGGAAAAAATGGTTTTACTTATGCATTCATTCTTATTTCATGAGCTTATTAATTTCTCAACCAATGGAAACAATTTTTCACCGTATATCTTCTCAACCGTGGAGAGCTCAACCGGATTCACCCTTAATCCTTTCTGTTCTAGTAAAATAGTGTGAGATGAATTTCTTGTCATTGCACATCAGTTGCAGTGATGATTCAAAATGATACGAGGCACAGCTCACCAGCCCTGGGATTAAGCACTCTAAATCCTTCCGGTGCCACAATCGGCAGTGTTTTTATAAAGGTTGACAATTGCCTTTTTAAGTAGTAGCCTTCAACCATCTCTTTATGGACTGCTGGTTTGACTTTCAAACCCTTGAGAATACTGTTGCAGCATTCACACACAGACTTCAATCAGTTGCCAGCAAATTTTGTAAAGTGAGCTTGAAACAAGTGATATGCCCCTTAATTACAAATGTAATGACCCAGTTTCAGGTGTGGGCCATGGATAGATTTACCAATATGGTTGGTGAAACACTTCTGTTACATGTGGACCTCCCACCATACTGGATGCTGACACATCTCTTTCATGTCTGTTTCTGAAAAATAATGGTGTCAGTCGATTTCCAGGCCATTTTGTCTTGTGTAAAATAACTACTCCTTTGTGTTGCTGGACAATGGAACATTGTGTAACAAAAAATATAGATTCATAAGAAATGAAATATACTCCCCTCAGTCTATCAGTAGTAAGTCCTAATGTTACTGAGATTGACTTACAGTACATAAATTTTAAAGAAAATGCAACTTAGTTAAGTTGGTCAATCTTCCTTCATCCAAATAAGTCTAGTTCACGGATACTGGCTGCATATCCACTAGAACTTCACAGGATGTTTTCACCTCCTTTTATAGTTTAGTATGTTATTTTCGACATTTAATATACTTATTTTGATAGCTATACAGAAATGTGAGCTTAACATTGCTGCCTATCCACATTTTAATATTTCCATGACCAATTAACAATAGAATATACACAACTGAACTCTGTAACTTGTGGCCATAAGTCAAGAATTTTGCATCAGTGTTTTTCCACCTTGTCAGTTGCATTATCATCTGACTTGTACCTGTTCTGTTTTATGCCTTGGAAATACGGCGATGACCAGATTGTCCTTAATCATCCTGTTGAAGGGTTTAATGCCAACATTCTGTTGAGGGTTGTATCAAACTGTCAGATGGTTGATAACTGCTGTGGCCTGACAGAAAACAACTGATCCATTTTCTGTAGTGGTAGTCTCTGGCAAACACTGTTCAATAAACAACTTGTCTGGAATGTCTGTGACTGAAGTGATGGTTAAGGAATTTGTTTTACATATTTCTTGTCATTTGCTTTGTAAATAATAAGCAACAAGCCAAAAGTCATAAAATTTAGGAGTAGAAGTGGACAATTTGGCCCATCGAGTCTGCTTTGCCATTGTTTGATCTCATAATCCTCAACTCCACTTTGCTGCCTTTCCCCATAACACTTGATTCCAGAGGGTTCTTTAGTGGGCAGAGAAAATGAGGGCAAGGATCAAACAGAGCCACAGTGAAAAATAACGGCAATGGGACAAGTAATGTTAAAAGGACCAGCTTGAGACTTTGTGCCTTTAAGCATCCAGCATTTGCAATAAAGTGAACTTATCACACAAATAGGTGAACACAGGTATCATATAATGAGGATTACAGAGGTATGGCTGCAGGGTGATCATGGTTGGGGAACTGAATATCTAGAGATATTCAGAATTTAGGAAGGGCAGAAGCTAAGGAAAAACAATGGATTGCATTGCTAGTTAAAGAGAAAATTATTGTAATCATGAATGATATTAGCTCCAATAATGTTGAATTTGTATGGGTGGAGCTGGACACACCAAGGGGCAAAAAAAACACTAGTGGGGGTAGAACATAGGCACTTAAACCGTCGGTGTGATGTTGGGCTATAGACAGGAAAATTGAAATGCATACAATGACGTTACATCTGTAATTGTAGGTGACATGAATCCACATACAGATTAGGCAAATCAAATTAGTAATAATACCATCAAGGAGAAATTCCAGGAGTGTGTATGGGATGGCTTTTTGGATGAGTACATGTGCATGACTTCATGTTTTATGTTAGTCTTTCTTTCTTACTTACAGTATCCAGGCTTAACTTCTACCACAGAAAACTGAGAAGAATTGAGAGAGACACAAAATAAAATACCAAGCAATTGAGCAATTAAATGCTGCAATATTTCCATTGTACTTGTCAATTGGTCTATTCAGGGGTAGGTAAGGAAGAGAAGTCCAAAGGAAGTTGCTTGAGTTTTTTTTTGAAGGGATAACAAACAGGATTGATGAGGGCAGAGCAGGGATGTGATCTCTTTTTGGACTTCATTAAGGCGTTCGACAAGGTTCCTCATGATAGACTGATTAGCAAGGTTAGATCACACTGAGTACAGGGAGAACTAATTATTTAGATCCAGAACTGGCTCAAAGGTAGAAGATAGAGGGTGGTGGTGGAGGTTGCTTTTCAGACTGGAGGCCTGTGACCAGTGGTGTACCACAAGGAACAGTGCTGGGTCCACATAATGATTTGGATGTGAACATAGGAGGTATGGTTAGTAAGTTTGCAGATGACACCAAAATTGTAGATGTAGTGGACAGCGAGGAAGGTTACCTCAAAGTACAACAGGATCTTGATCAGATGGCCCAATGGGCCGAGCAGTGCAGGTGGAGTTTAATTTAGATAAAAGTGAGATGCTGCATTTTGAAAAGGCAAATCAGGGCAGGATTTACACACTTAATGGTAAGGTCCTGGGCAGTGTTGCTGAACAAAGAGACCTTGGAGAGCAGGTTCATAGTTACTTGAAAGTGGAGTCACAGGTAGATAGGATAGTGAAAAAGGTGTTTGGTATGCTTGCCTCAATTGGTCAGTGCATTGAGTATAGGAGTTGGGAGCTCATGTTGCCGTTGTACAGAACATTAGTTCAGCACTTTTGGAGTATTGCATGCAATTCTGGTTTCCCTCCTATAGGAAGGATGTTGTTGAAGTAGAAAGCGTTCAGAAAAGTTTTATTGAGGATGTTGCCAAGGTTGGAGTGTGAGAGCTGTAGGGAGAGACTGAATAAGGCTGGGGCTGTTTTCCCTGCAGTGTCAGAGGCTGAGGTGTGATCTTATAGAGGTTTATAAAATCATGAGGGACATGGATAGGGTAAATAGGCAAGGTCTTTTCCCCTGCTGTGGAAGGAGTCCAAAACTGGAGGGCATAGGTTTAAGGTGAAAGGGGAAAGATATAAAAGGAGCCTAAGGGACAACTTTTTCATGCAGAGGGTGGTGAGTCTATGGAATGAGATGTCAGAGGAAGTGGTGGAGGCATTTAAAAGGCATATGGACAGGTATATGGGAATAAGGAAGTTTAGAGGGATACGGGCCAAATGCTGGCAGATAGGACTAGATTTGTATAGGATATCTAGTCAACATGGATGAGTTAGACAGAAGGGCTTGTTTCCATGCTGTATATCTCTGCAACTCTGACTTTAATTGTTGCAAAACTGAACTATCGAGGAATGGCAATTTTAAAAATTGGGGTGATTGACTGTTCAATAAACGGGAGAAGTCATAGAGTGCTAACAAGTTTTCATTCACAGAGTGATGTTGACAAATGTGTCCATGATGCTTTCTTGATGTTATGAGCAGGGCAAAACCCATTGAAGAGATCTGTACAGTGAGTTGTAGAGGAGGTGGACACAGAATCCAAAATATATTATTTAATGTTAGCTATTTTGATTTACCTGCACTGAAGAGCAGCAAAACAGGGTAGGTCTACACTCTAAGTGACATTGTGACTAAGGACCAAGAATAAATTACTAAAGGAGGAAGAGCAAATCAGAATGCCAGTTTTTTTTTAAAAGCCTACTAACATGACGTTTTTATTTTGGACATGCTTAATTTAAAGGTGAAGACAGGGAGTAGATTTATCCAAGTAATTTTTGATGTTAGAATCTTGGAAAAGGGCCCATTGTGATATGATTTTCATATTTATATAACACCTAACATGGTTAGCTCAGGAGATCAACTACTGTCATTTCTTCTTATCTACAATTTTATGGAAGCTACACACATACCGGCAAATTTACGGAAGAATTTCTTCTCCGTACAATGCTAATTGACAGTTAGGAAAAATGCTAGAAGCTGGCTATTAGCGGTTAAAAGGTTGAATGCTGTAAGCGCTCTCTTTTTCTTCTCAATTACTTAACTATGCAATGTGAACAGTAGATGTCTGTTTTTATTTTTGCTTGAGGAAGTTTGTGTTTTGCCTAATTTACTTATTCTAGT
Organism: Rhincodon typus; assembly: GCF_021869965.1. Lineage (NCBI taxonomy): Eukaryota > Metazoa > Chordata > Chondrichthyes > Orectolobiformes > Rhincodontidae > Rhincodon > Rhincodon typus. Next base: position 108,211,006 of record NC_063332.1, read on the forward strand.
ATGTGTATTTTTCTAATGAAAGAACGGTGATTGAATTGTCTAATTAATCTGGTCAGTGAGGCACATTTCTGTTTGGACTGCTAGATTTGAACATAGCCAATCAGCCAATATTTATTTATGTTCTGCTGAAACGACTGTTTTCAATACAATGGAATCTTGATAATCCACTGAGGACAAAGCCTGACTCCTGCACCACCTTGTGGATGATGCGAGTTGGTGCGTACCTGAGAGCTTGGTTTGAGGCTGTTTTCAAATCCTGACTTTTTTTTATATCTAATCAAACTTCCAGCATGTGCAGATAAGTCATATGCATTTTTGGAATTATATGTTTGTGAAATACTTTGCAGTAAAAATGTGTTTTTCTGGATAGTGATTTACTTGAGATTTTTAGGATTTCAGATTTTTTTTAAATTCATTTGGGGGATATTGGGCCAACATTATTGCCTCTCTCTAATTGCCCATTATACGGTGGTGAGTTTCCTTAAACTGTTTCAGTCTTTTTGGTGTATCTACATCCATAATGCTTTTGAAGAGGAAGTTCCAAAATTTTGACCCAGTGACACTGAAAGAATGGCAATGTATTTCCAAGTCACAATGGATGCCCATAGTATTGAAATGGGTAGTTCAGTTTCAGTGATAATCCTTAGGATTTTATAGTGGAGGATTCAGCAATGGTAATGCCACTGAATGTCAATGATGATGGTTCAATTCTGTCTTGTTGGAGATCATCATGGTCCGGCACTTGTGTGGCGTAAATGCTATTTGACACTTGTCAGCTCTTTCAAAGAGTGCAGATAAGAAGCAACTGTTGTCTATGGCAGGAAGCTCTTGGCAGAGAATCAGTACTTTAAATCAGACTCCGCTAATCAAAAGAGAAGTCATGCAAAGTTTGGTAGAAGTGTGGCATTCTATCCCACAAAAATCATTAAAACTCAATTACTTTACATCAGAGTTTGATAGAGATGCTGATGAAGTGATATGCAGTCAAGACAGGTGTATAAAGATCAGAAGCAGATCAGCCATGATCTCCTTCAATGAGAAGGGTGAATGGACTACTCTTGTTCCTATGAAAATCACTGAAAAACTTTGATTTTCAGAGGTACACAA
>NC_063332.1:108212612-108237612 GCF_021869965.1 Rhincodon typus
CCTTTGAAATGCAGCAACTATTACGGCAGCGCAGTGGCTCAGTGGTTAGCACGGCTGACTCACAGCACCAGGGTCCTGGGTTCCACCCTCTGGGACTGTGTGGAGTTTGCATATTCTCGTGTCTGTATGGATTTCTCCAGGTGCTCTGGTTTCTTGCCACAGTCCAAAAGGTATGTGGGTTAGGTGGATTGGCCATGCAAAATTGCCCATTGTGTGCAGGCTGAATGGGTTAGCCATGGTAAATGCACAGTTACAGGGATAGGGTAGAGGGTTTGAGTCTGGGTGGGACGCTCTTAGGAGGGTCAGTGTTGACTCGATGGGCTGAATGACCTGCTTCCATACTATAAGGGTTCTATGATTATAATGTAGAAAAATCCTAGCCCAATTTTAGATAGTCGTGTATGTCATGAAGTAACAAACATTTATTATTTGGTTAAATCACAAAAAATTGAAACAGCAATATTATTTTTCACATTACAGCTGAAATATAGGCCCAGACCTACTGCTTGGTATTCAAGAATTTAAATAGCTACAGGATGCTTGCTGTTTAATACACCAACCTTTGACTCTTGCAATTGTATCTTCTCCATGCTCTGGCTCATGATGTGTGGCTTCACCTTCTGAACTCTCTTCAATTGTATCTGGATACATGGTAGGATTTCCAGCAGACAGCCGCAAGTAGTATTCTTTGCTGTCATAACTTATAGCTCTACGGTAGCGAGCAGGTTTCTATAAAAAGCAAAATTCAGATAGTATGTTTCTATGCACTAGATCCGATAATTCTTTTCAGACATAAGTAATCCTGAGCCTTACTGATGAGATAACATTGCAAATCATAAGAGATGCATGAAAGGTGTTTGTAGTCGCCAGCCATAGGCTTATGATGTGTGAAAAAGATAATAAACTGCCAAAACAAATTAATATTCACAAGTGCTTTATGTTGAACATTACTTCAGTAACATGCTTTAGCAACATTTCTCCTACTGAGAGACAATAATTAACATTGAATATCAAATAAAGCTACTAAATATTGCACAGACCTCTTAAAAATGCTTTATTGTATTTTATCCAATTTTCGAAGGTGGTTAGAAAAGAGAGAGAAAGAGAAAAGGGCTGACTCAACTAAGTCATCACATATTTTTGCTGACACTTGGCTTGAAACAATGTAGCTTAAATCACAAGGCCACAAAAATAGCAATGATGTTATTTGAAGTGCTAGGGTGAGACTCCAGCCCAAGAAAGCCTGTTAGTGTGCAGTATAAAACAGTTTACAATGATCTATTTTGGTGACAAAGTGCAAAGAAGTAACAAATCCTGCCGTGAAGAGTGAATCATCATCTTATAGCTCAAAAAGATGCACTGGGAGAAGCCAATCTTAAAGCTATGTTACAATGCCCATCATGCAGATTCATTCACATTAATTACTTAATGGGCATAGCAACTCTTGCTCTTGATATTTTTTCACATTTACCTTCTCAGAGACCATATTGTCATCATCAAACCAAGGCACCTCAGGCAGTTTACTAGCGTTGAGCAACTAAAATAAGGTATTGAGAATAATTCGGGAAATAAACATCAGATTTTCATCACATTGAAGTAACCACATAAGTACAGATGCACACACAAAACATTACAAGTAGGTGGCAGTGCAAAATCAAAATTAAATGACTTTTTAAAAGTGATTAAGATGAACTCATAAATAAGCAAGTTTCATATGCAACACAACATCTGAAAACACATGTACCACACATTTACAACTTGTAGTATTGAGGTAAAAAAGGTCAAATTATGGAAGTATGGCATTTCATTGACCATACTGAACTTGTCAAAGGTAAACACTACAAACTTGCAATCAACTTCAATTGCAAACTTACTTTAACATACTCTCCTAGATATTGCAATCAATTACAGGGGTTGGAGTGGCACCACAACATTCAGGAGTTCCACTCAGGAGTTAGTGGAGGAGCTGCAATTAAAACTAAACTGAATAAAAGATGAAAAATGATTTCAACTGTTTCTCAAGGAATGACCAAAAGGATATTAACTCAGTGATGGCTAAAGTCACAGTTGGAGAGAAATGTCTTCAATTTTTTTAATACATCAAAAGGGGTATAGCTTAGATAGGAACATACAAAACCACCAGGCCTCTCCTGTTTGTTTGTATATGGATCCATGCTACAACCAGGGCATCAAATTTCCAGTCCAGCAGACAAGAAAGGTGGATAAGTAGTTTTATATGCAGTCAATTGTGTTTGCCCCAATTTTGTCACTAACTGAAAGATCTGGATCAAAATATTTACGATGGAGACAGTAAATTAGACTTCAGCTGATGAATCAGTACTCCATATTGTACTCTACTTGGAGGAAGCAGCAAGGGTGGCAAGAGTACAAATAACACTGCTGCTAGACTAGGTCTGTGGCAGATGTTGATGGAACCAAAAGGATGGAAAAGCATATTTGCTGTCATCCTCACCAATTTACCTGCAGCAGATGCATATGACCATGACTCTACTGCTAACAGTGGCCAGTCCTTGTGTAGATGAAGTTCCAACTTCACATAGAGAATACCTTACAATGTGTTGTGTGGTACTACCGATCTGCCAAATGGGACAGATTTCACATACATCTAGGAATGGCATCCATGAGGTGTTGTAGGTCATCAGCAGGAGAATCGTACTCCATCACAATCTGAAACCTCATCTTTCAGCACATCCCTCACTCTATCATTACCATCAAGCTATGGGATTGACCCTGGTTCAATGAAGGATACAGGAGCAGCACCAGGCATACCTGGTAGTATTGTCGAACAAAGAGACTTAGGGGTCCAGGTACATAATTGTTTGAAATTTGCATCACAGGTAGACAGGTTGGTTAAGAAGGCATTTAGCTTGCTTGCCTTCATTGCTCAGGGCACTGAGTTTAGGAGTTCAGTCATCATGTTGCAATTGTACAGGGTGTTGATGAGGCCACTTTTGGAGTACCTTGTACAGTTCTGGTCACTCTGTTATAGGAAGGATATTACTTCCTATAAAAATGAGATGCCAACCTGGTGAAATTACAAAGTACACATCTGCTAAACACATAAGCAATAAGTGATGGACACAGCTAAGCTCTATGTGATATATAGAAATGACTGGAAGCAGAGGATACTGCAAAGGCTGAGGGCACTAACAACATTGTGACAATACTACTGAAGACTTGCGCTCTAGAACTTGCTGCTCTCCTAGCCAAACCATTCTAATCTGGCTACAACACTGGCATCTATCCGACAATGTAGAAAATTGCCCAGGTATGTCCTGTACACAAAAAAAAATAAACAGGACAAATCCAACCTGGGCAATTACTGCCAGTCACCTCTTGATCATCAATAAAATGATGGAAGGTGTAATCAGTGTCAATGGTGCTACCAAGCAACATTTGCTTAGCAATAAGCTGTTCCTGTTTAAGCTAAGGGTAAGGCGCAAGAAGGAATCATATATTAGATGCAAACAACTAGGATCAGGTGAATCTCTTTGAAAGGGGCATTCTTAAGAGGGAAATCAGGAGGGCTGAAAGGGGACCTGAGATAACTCTGGCAAATAGAGTTAAGGATAATCCAAAGAGATTTTACAAGTACATTAACAGCAAGAGAGCGACAAGGGAGAGAATTGGGCCCCTTAAAAATCAACAAGGTCACCTTTGCGTGGAACACAGGAGATGGGAGAGACGCTAAACTAAAAATTTGCATCAGTTTTTACTGAGGAGGAAGAAATAGAGGCTAGGGAAGTCAGGGAAATAAATATTGATGTCTTGAAAACAATCCATTTTCCAGAACAGGTGGTGCTGGAAGTCTTTTAAAAAAAAAAAGGTGGATAAATCTTGACGACCTGATCAAGTGTATCCTAGGATGTTCTGGGAAGTTAGGGAAGAAATTCCAGGGCCCGTAGCAGAGGTATTTTTATCATCTACAGCCACAGGTGAGGTTCTAGAGGATGGCTAACTTTGCACCTTTATTTAAGGAAGGCTGTAAGGAGAAGCCTGGGAACTATAAACTGGTGAACCTGACATCAGTGGTGATAAGTTATTGGACAGAATTCTGACAGACAGGATTTATATGCATTTGGAGAGGCAAGGACAGATTACGGAGAGTCAGCATGGCTTTGTGCGTGGAAAATCATGTCTCACAAACTTGATTGGATTTTTTGAGGATGTAAACAAAAAGATGGATGAAGGCACAGCAGAAGATGTTGTCTACATCAACTTTAGTAAAGCCTTTGACAAGGTTCTATATGGTAGACTAATTAGTAAAGTTAGACCGCATGGGATTCAGGGAGAGCTTGCTAAGTGAATCCAAAATTGGCTTAGTGATAGGAGACAGAGGGTGATGGCAGAGATTGTTTTTCAGACTGCAGGCCTATGACCAGCAACGTGCTGCGTCCACTTTTGTTTGGCGTTTATAGAAATGATTTGGATGAGAAGTTAGGAGACTTAGTAAGTTTGTGGATGACACCAAAATTGGTGGTCTAGTCAACTGTGAAGAAGATTATCTGAGACTACGAAGGGATCTTGATCAATTGGGGCAGCAGCCTGAGGATTGGCAGATGGATAAATGCGTGCTATTACATTTTAGTAAAACAAAAAAAGGCAGGCTTTATACAGTTACTGGAAGGGCCTTTGGTAGTATCGTCGAACAAAGAGACTTAGGGGTCCAGGTACATAATTGTTTGAAATTTGCATCACAGGTAGACAGGTTGGTTAAGAAGGCATTTAGCTTGCTTGCCTTCATTGCTCAGGGCACTGAGTTTAGGAGTTCGGTCATCATGTTGCAATTGTACAGGGTGTTGATGAGGCCACTTTTGGAGTACCTTGTACAGTTCTGGTCACTCTGTTATAGGAAGGATATTACTAAATTGGAGAGCATTCAGAAGAGATTTACCAAGATGTTGCCAGGACTGGATGGTTCGAGTTATAAGGAGAGGCTGGACAGGCTGCGGATTTTTTCATTGGAGTGTTACAGGTTGAAGGGTGACCTTATTGAGGTTTATAAAATCATGAGGGGCACGAATAAGGTGAATAGCAAAGCTCTTTTCGCTGGGGTAGAGGAATTCAAAACTGGGGGACATATTTTTAAGGTGAGAGGAGAATGATTTGAAAGAAAACGGAGAGGCAATTTATTCATAAAGAGGGTGGCTCACATGCGGAATGAACTGCCAAAGGAAGTGACAGATGCAGATGCAGTTCCAACATTTAAAACACATTTGGATAGGAATAGTTTAGAGGGATATGGGTCAAACATATGCAAACAGGACTAGTTTAGTTTGGGAAACTTGGACGGCGTGAACAAGTTGGACTGATAGATCTGTTTCCGTGCTTATATGACTCTATAACCTGCTCATTGATGTCCAGTTTGGATTCTGCCAGAGCCACTCAGCTCAATACAGCCTTGGTTCAGACATGGACAGAAGAGCAGAATTCTTGAATGTGGTGAAGGTGACTACCCTTGACATCAAGGCCATCAAAAAGGCTCACTGGACTTGAAATATTAACTCCTGTTTTTTTTTTCTCCACAAACGCTGCCAGACCTGCTGAGTTTCTCTAGCTATTTCTGTTCCTGTTTGTTTCATATTTCCAACATCCACAGTTCTTTGCTTTATGAAAGAAGGTGATAGTCGTGTTCAAAACCTTGTTTACTGAAATACAATTTTTAATATACAGATTACTTACCTCATGAAGATCGACTGGTATCAAGATTTAAACCAATGATTAGAATCAATTATATATCCTGGTTTTATTAATATGTATTAAATTAAATATGTATTAAATGTAGCTACAAACGCAGAACTGGAGAAGTGCTTCCTCATGTGTGACAATGCTGTCATTTTACAGAGGTTATTTTGTCCTTGGTTTCTTTGAAGAGAGGTTGTAAAGGCAGGAGGTGTAGAAGAATCTAGGGAGCAACAGTTTAACAATGGAAGGGGATTGGCCAGTTCTCCCAGTTTAGGATTTTTCTAATTTTTTTTTAAACTGTAGCAGTCACAAAATGTTTTGAGTACCAGAAGTGTTGCAAGCTTCAGTCAAGGATTAAAAATGACTTTCTCCCAAATCTCTCTGGCTGTTGTTCCCTCGTACCTGTAAGAATCTGTGTTTGAATTTACCTTTTTGCCAAGGGGTGTGTTTATGGGATGTTATTATATTGGAACATTTAAATTAGTTAAGCTGCTCCATCGGGTCAGTTAGGTTCTGAAGAAGGTTCCCGACCCGAAACATCAACTTTCTTGCTCCTCTGATGCTGCCTGGCCTGCTGTGTTCCTCCAGCTCCACACTGTGTTATCTCTGACTCCAGCATCTGCAGTTCTGATGATCTCCGAGTGGTAGGTGTTAGTGTCTTTTGTTTTGGATGTTGAATTCAGTTGGTTTAAACAGCGCTTTGTGTAGTAAATGGCTCTTTCGGTCACTAAGAGTTTTCTGGGGCTGGAAGAAGCGACTTTGGGGGTTTTAGAAAAGGTGAGCAAGGCAAAGCTGTTGGAATTGGCAGACGAGCTGGAGTTGGGGTTGCCTTGGTCTGTGAGAAAAGAGGTAATTACACCAACAGCTCAACATTTAAATTTGCAGGAAATGCCAGCAGAATCTTTGGCAATGGCTAGAATTCAATTGCAGATGAAACAGCTTGAACATGAAAAGATGCTGAAACAGTGTGAATTATGGTTAAAAACACAGGAAAGAGAAAATGGAAGAAACACCCTAGCAGAACAAAAAGAAAAGGAAAGAATCGCTCTGGCAGAACAAAAAAAAGAGAGGAAGGCCCTAGCAGAAGAAAAAAATACAGAGAGGAAGGCCTTAGCAGAAGAAAGAGAGAAAGAGTGTTTGAACTTCAGAAGTTGGCAATTAGACAGGAAAGCCAACTTAAAAGGATGGAGGTGAAGGTAGAGGTAGGCTTAGTGAAGAGTCTACTGAGGATGAGCAAATCCATCACAGCCAAAGGCCTGGTGGGGATCTGTTTAAATATATCCAAGACATAGAAGACCTTTTCATCTCATTTGAGAAAGTGGCTAAGCAAATGAGGTGGCCAGTCACCATGTGGGTTTTGTTGATCCAAACGAAGTTGGTAGGTAGAGCTAGTGAGATATTTGCATCACTCTCAGGAGAGATATCTGGGGAGTATGAGGTGGTGAAGAAAGCCATCTTAAGTGCAGAGGAGCTTTACAAGAAGCTTACAATGTTTTAGGAATCTAAGGAGGGACCCTGATCAAACATAAATTGAGTTTGAAGGGATCAAACAAAGTAATTTTGATAGGTGGATAAGGGCATTAAAAATAGATCAAAATATCACGCTCTCAGAGAGACAATTATTTTGGAGGAGTTCACAACTTCACTTCCAGAGGTAGTGAGAACTCAGTGGAAGAACAGAGAGTTAAAATGGCAAGACTGGCAGCTGAAATGGCTGGTGACTATGAGTTGGCTCATAAATCAAACTTTGGCTTCTGACATCAAATTCAATCTGCAAAGGATAGAAATTAGAGATAGAAAAAGAGAAATCCTCCGGTGGTAAGGGAAAAGTAGATCTCAGTGAATAAGGATAGCTTACCACAGGGTAAAGAGGAAGCCCTTGAAGGGGACAGAGAAATTATAAAGGCTCAGGTGTTTTCACTGCAATAAATTATGCCACATGAAGTCACAGCATTGGTTGTTTAAGAAAAGCATTGGACAGATGGATGTAGGAGAACCAGATAAGCCTGTGAATTTTGTTAAAGTGGTAAAGGAAAGCACAGTAGAGGCTAAAAAGCTGGACCAGAATGTACAACCTGGGTCGGAGGTTGGTTGAGAAGGAAGTGCCAGATCATCTTAAACCATTTACTTGCAAAGGTAAGGTTTACTCACATAGGCCAAGAGCAGCAGGTAAAGAAGTTACTATTGTAAGAGATACAGGATCATGTCAATCTTTGATGTTGAACGATGAGGAGATATGTAATTCACAAGGACTATTGCCAGAAAAAGTACTAGTACACGGAATTCATGGTGAGATGAGAAGTGCTCGATTGTGTAGAGTGAAGTTGGAGTGTCCAATGAAAAGCGGAGAAGTGGTGGTAGGAACACTGGAGAAACTCTCAGCTCCAATACAATTTTTGTCCTTGGTAACAATTTAGCTGGATCACAGGTAGGAATTGAAAAGCCAGTGGAAAATCAGGCAACTGAGGTATTACAAGAAATGTATCCTGGGATTTTTCCTGACTGTATGATAACAACGTCACAAAGCCACTGGTTGAAACAGGAGGAGAAATCAAAGAATACAGATAAGGAAGTTGAGGTAGCATTATCAGAGACCATGTTTGATCAAATGGTTGAGACAAAACAAGATCAGGTGGAGGACAAAGTGGATATTTTTAGCTCAGAGAAATTAACTGAGTTACAACAGAAAGATGAAAAATTGGAAGCAATTGTATCAAAAGCGTACACAGAAGAAGAATCTGAGTGTATTCCTGAATGCTATTATCTTAGAAATGATGTCTTGATGGGGAAATGGAGACCATAACATATTTAGGCGGATGAGAAATGGGCAGAAGTTCATCAAGTTGTATTACCAGTGGGTTATAGAAAGGTGGTGTTGCAGGTAGCACATGAATTACCAGTAGGAATAAGAACTCAAGCCAAATACAAAAACATTTTTACTGGCCTAGACTGCATAAGGATGCAGTTGAATTTTGCCATACATGTCAGATAGTTGGAAAACCTCAGGCAGTAATAAAGCCAGCACCTTTAATACAGATTCCTGCATTTGAGGAACCTTTTATAAGGGTCTTAATTGATTGTGTAGGACGCCTACCTAAAACACAAAGTGGTAATCAGTACTTGTTGACAATAATGGTTGTGTTCACTAGACTTCCAGAGGCCATTCCATTATGCAATATCACAGCTAAAAGGATTGTTGAAGAGTTTCTCAAATTTTTCACTCGATATGGACTACCCACAATCAGGTCAAAGGTCAAATTTTACATCAAAATTATTCAGGGAAGCCATGGATAGTTTAGGAATAAAACAATTCAAATCCACTGCGTACCATCCAGAATTGCTGGGAGCGCTAGAAAGGTGGCATCAAAATTTAAAGACCATGTTAAGGGCTTACAGTCAAGACTATCCAGAGGATTGGGATAAAGGAATTCCATTTGACAGAAGGCATTTGACAAGGTGCCGCACCAAAGGATGCTACATAAGGCTAAGTTGCACGGTATTACAGGTAATGTATTCGCATGGATAGAGGATTGGTTGACCAGTAGAAAGCAAAGAGTAGGGGTAAATGGGTGTTTTTCTGGTTGGCGGTTAGTAGCTAGTGGTGTGCCTCAGGGATCAGTGTTGGGACCTCAATTGATTACAATTTACATAGATGATTTGGAGTTGGGGACTATGTGTGGTGTGTCAAAACTTGCAGATGACACTAAGGTGAGTGGTAGAGCAAAGTGTGCAGAAGACACAAAGTCTGCAGAGGGATATAGATTGTCTATGTGAGTGGGCAAAGGTCTGACAGATGGAATACAATGTTGATAAGTGTGAGGTCATCCATTTTGGTAGGAATAACAGCAAAATGGACTATGTTTTAAATGGTAAAAAATTGCAGCACGCTGCTGTGCAGAAGGACTTGGGTGTCCTTGTGCATGAATCGCTAAAAGTAGGATTGCAGGTGCAGCAGGTAATTAAAAAGGCAAATGGAATTTTGTCTGCCATTGCTCGAGGGATGGAGTTTAAAAACAGGGAGGCTATGCTGCAGCTGTATAGGGTCCTGGTGAGGCCACACCTGGAGTGCTGTGTGCAGTTTTGGTCTCCTTACTTGAGAAGAGATATACTAGCGCTGGAGGGGGTGCAGAGGAGATTCACTCGGTTGATTCCAGAGTTGAGAGGGTTGAATTATGAGGAGAGACCGAGTAGACTGGGATTGTACTCATTGGAATTCAGAAGAATGAGGGGAGATCTTATAGAAACATATAAGATTATGAAGGGAACAGATAAGGTGGAGGCAGGGAGGTTGTTTCCGCTAGCAGGTGAAACTAGGACTAGAGGGCATCGCCTCAAAATAAAGGGAAGCAGATGTAGGACTGAAGTCAGGAGGAACTTCTTCACCCAAAGGGTTGTGAATCTGTGGAATTCCCTGCCCAGTGAGGCGGTTGAAGCTACCTCGCTGAATTTTAAGGCAAGGCTAGATAAATTTTTGAACAGTAAAGGAATTAAGGGTTATGGTGAGTGGGCGGGTAAGTGGAGCTGAGTCTCAAAAAGATCAGCCATGATCTTATTAAATGGCAGGGCAGGCTCGAGGGGCCAGATGGCCTACTCCTGCTCCTAGTTCTTATGCTCCTATTTGTACTTTTTGCAATTAAGGATGCACCAAATGAATTGACCAAATTCAGCCCATTTGAGTTAGTTTTTGGGCATGAGGCAAGTGAACCAATGAAATTAATTAAGGAGAAATTGATGAGGCAGAGTTGAGAGACCACATATTTGGACTAAGTGTTAAATTTTAGGGAACGATTAAATAGAGGGGGGACTTGGCTAGACAACATTTAAAAGTAGCACAGCATACATGTTGAAACAGGAAGCAGATAAGAAATCAAAATTTTGCAATTTTGCTAACAAAGATAAAGTGTTAGTGTTACTTCAAGTGATAGGTGACCCTTTAAAAGCAAAGTTTAGTGCACCTTATCAAATCAAAAGATGATTGAGTGAGGTGAACTATTTGATAAGGACTCCAGATAGAAAGAAGTCTCAAAGAGTGTGTCATGTGAATATGCTCAAATGGTATTTTTGGTACGGAAGGACAGCAAAACGAGAATGTGTGCAAAAACAAAGTTGCTGGAAAAGCTCAGCAGGTCTGGCAGCATCTGTGAAGGAGAAACCAGAGCAACAGGGCTGTCAGTGTTCGGTGTCCAGTTCTGAGGAAGGGTCACCGGACCCGAAACGTTAACTGTTTTTTTTTCCTTCACAGATGCTGCCAGACCTGCTGAGCTTTTCCAGCAACTTTGTTTTTGTTCCTGATTTACAGCATCCGCAGTTCTTTCAGTTTTTATTTAAAAGGAGAATGTGTTACTAGTTACAACACACAGAGTGAAGAACAAAGCTCAGAGGATTCTGAATTGGACTTTCCTCAAATTAAATTGGACAATGAGTAAGTTCTCAAAAATTGGGATAAATTATTGGGTTACCTTCCAAAGAAAAATCAAAATGACCTAAAGGAGTTATTACTATCACATGGGGAGCTATATGGGAATAAGCTGGGAAGTACTAAATTAGTTATGCATGATGTAGATATAGGAAATGTTGTTCCAATTAAGCAACATCCTTATAGATTTAACCCTCCAAAGTCGCACAGGTTCAAAAAGACATTGAATGTATGCTTCAAGACAACATAATCAAAGTGAGTTATAGCAACTGAAGCTCACCCAGAGTAATGGTGCCAAATCCAGATGGCACTCAACGATTATGTGTAGACTGTCGCAAAATCAATGCAGTTACAAAGTCTGATTCATATCCAATTCCACATTTGGAAGACTCCATTGAGAAGTGGAACAAGCAACTTATATTTCTAAGTTGGACTTACTCAGGGGATACTGGCAGGTACCTTTATCCGAAACAATGAAGACAAGTTTGTCTTTTGTAACACCGAATGGGCTACACCAATTTAAAGTCATGCCATTTGGTATGAAAAATGCACCAGCCACATTTCAAAGACTAACCAATAAAGTCATTTCTGGATTACCCAATTGAGTGGTATAAATCGATGACCCGGTGATTTTTAGTTACACACGGAAAGAACATTTGCAGCAATTATCAGAATTATTCGATTGACTTCGGGAAGCAGGCTGGGTGATAAACCTGGTTAAGAGTCAATTCGCCAAAACCCAAGTCACATTCCTCAGCCATGTTATTGGACATGGACAGATGGCCCCATGGAATATGAAAACAAAGGTTATTGGAGAGTTTTCCATACCATCGACGAAGACAGCAATACCACGATTCCGGAAATTGAGTGGGTTTTATTGGAAATTCATACTGAATTTTAGCAGTGTGGTTGCTCCACTGAATGACTTATTGAAGTGCAGAAAATTTTAGTGGACGGCAGACTGTCAGAAAGCATTTGACAGCCTGAAAGCTGTGTTAACCACTGCCCCAGTATTAGCCACGCCTAATTACGCAAAGCCATTCAAGGTGGTTATCGATGCGAGTTGTGCTGGTATCTGCGCTGCACTCTTACAAGACGACGAGGAGAAGATAGAAAGACCTATCGGAAATGTTAGATTCCATTAACAATCAAATACAACTTTAATTATTGATGTCAATCATCAGTCATTTCAATTTCAATAGTTTGTGAAGCCATGCAAAAACAACTGTTCTGTTTTTGTACAGGTTTATTGAGACTTACCTGCAGACTGGTAGATTCCTGCTCATTTTCTGGTAAATAAGGATAATGTATATAAAACATGTCATTGCGCACCATCTTTTTTCTCATTCGGCAGGGTCCCTCTGGCATTTCCAACATCCATTTATCAAGATGTGATCCAATTGGAGGCCCCCACAAGCCCCTCTCTCGCAATAGCTCATACTCTATCTGAGCCCATTCTTCAGTCACATACTTGAGGGCATTTTGTTGACGCTGAAAATTAGAAAATTAATTTTTCATCACATTCAGGAGGGGTAAGAGGGAAAAAAGGCTATAAATTAAATGTCAATACATACATGCATATTTTCATATATTGACAGTTAGGAGATAAAACAACATATTAAGTAGCAATAATTTGGCACAGTGGTAGTGTCACTGACTCTGGGCCAGAAGATGTATCATGTCTGAACAGGTTGATTAAAAAGCTTTTTACAATGTAGTAATATAAGCTCAACAACAATTAATTTTTAATAAATCCAGCCAAAGATCATCTAGGAATGGCAAAATAATTCTGTAAACTCAATTTAAAGAAATTCAAGAAATCTGCAGGTGACTTTGAAATGTAAGGATTCAATTTAATGACCCAGTCAAAGGGAAAGCTGAAAGTCACCAAACACTTTCACAGTCCTTACTAAAAGCCATGTGTCTGTATACATTTGGTTGTTGCTTAAATGTTAGCAGGAGATCAAGGGTTTTCAGTTACTGATCATCAATATATGAGGTGATAATTTTAACTTCTTCACTGTATGGTCTTTTCATTGTATGCCAAGCTGTTAATTCACTGTGGCACAGAATACTTCTGATATGTAAGTGCTTCTGCACACAAAATATTTTTCTTTTTGAAGAAACATAGCCCAGTTTTACTGATTTTTTTTTTCTTCTTTGCCATTTCTCCCAAGTGTTATTTGATTGTTATGATTTGATTTAACAGCTATCATCCTTAGCATCACTCTCAAGACATGTGAACCTTATCAATCTTGACAGAGTGATGGCAGTTAATCCAGTTGGGGAGAATACATCACGACTGAGTCCCCTCATTCCTTCCAGAATCTTCATACTTCAACAAATAGGAGATATCTGGTAAATTTTTCATTACTTATTCCAGTGTTAACTTTAGTACTCCACTTGTTGCTGTAGTTAGGGTAACTGACTCAATGCAGAACTCTATTTACTAAAATAGGTGGGAAGGTAAGTTGCAATGTTGAAATAAAACATTTATAAATGGATATGGATAGGTTAGGTGAATGGGCCTTTCAAGTTTAACAACATCTTTCCAATAGCAGGGTGACTAAAATGAATGCAATATTCTAGAAACGGCCTAAATATTGACCTTTGCAAGGTCAATGCAAAATGACCTCCCAACTCCACTGCTCAATGCACTGACTGATAAAGATGTGCATGCCAGATGCTTTCTTCACCAACCTGATTAGCTGGGACTCTACTTCCAAGAAACTCTGAACCTACATCCTAAGGTCTCTTTGTCCGGCACTAGAGATATGCAGGATAAGTGGACTGGCCATGGGAAATTCAGAGTTACAGTGATAGGGTAGGGAAGTGGGTCTAGGTGGGTTGCTCTTTGGAGGGTCGGTCTGGACCCGATGGGCTGAATGGCCTACTTCTGCAGCGTAGGGATTCTATGATCTATGATGTGAGGTTTGTCTTATGAAGTGTGATTAGAAGAATGAGAGAAAATCGAATTTAGGTATATATGATGTCAAAGGGAATTGACAAAGTTGATGTCAAAAATGATGTTTCTTCATGTCTGGAATAGAGGTCATTGATTTAAGAAATAGGATAGCAAGCTTGGAAGAGATAAGATAAATTACTTCTCTCAAAAGGTTGTGAATCTGTACAATTCACCACTGCAGACAGCAGTGGATACTGGGACACTGAATAAATGTAGAGGAGATTGACAGATTTTTAATTAGTGATGGATTGAAGGGTTATGGAGAATGGGCAGGCAAGTCGAGTTGAGGTTCAGATGAGATCAGACATGATCATACTGAAAGGCAGAGCTAGCTCGAGAGGCTGAATTGCTTACTCCTGCTCCTAGTTCTTACGTTGTGTTCTACGAAAGCGCCATCCAAATAGTTGCATATTCTCTTTCCCAAACGCCTTGCAAATAGTTACTTTTCAAGCATACACTTAATTCAAAATTGTTATTATCCTGTTATGGACCATCAGCACTTAAAGGGAAATCCAAATACTTTGATTTATATATTACTACTACTCAACAGAATTTCACATGTTGTTAAAAAATAAACTAAACTTTCTTGCATTTAAAATCTCGAACAAAACATTCATCATTAACTTCACAATATGGTTTATATCTACATACGTCTTACAGTCATGTTTACTTCTTACTTCCTCCAAGAACGTTCTTATATACATCAATCGTAACGTTATTTACTTTTAAAAGAGCCATCCAAAAATACACCACAGACCTCAAAGAGAATTCTCCTCAGCTCCAGTTGTTCTCAGAAGTAAAACGTTCTCCTGACTTTGGATATCTCACTCCCTTGTTCTGTTTACATTCGCAATATATCAAAACTAACTTATTTGCTGCTTGTTTTTTAACACAAAAATCTATGGAGGCAAACTAGGCAACTAGCTATTGTTCCTGCAAAATTCAAACCAAAATTAAGCCTCACCCCCAGACAACATGGTTAAAGGAGTTGTTTTTAACTTTAAGTTAGGTTTGTATTATTATCATTTTCGTTGGTTGTCTTCTTTCAATAAGCTACAAATCATATATGGTCTAAATGCAACTGACTCCCTCAGCAAACAGCAAGATAAATTTAACTCAATGAACTTCCCCTAAAAGCGTCTGATCTCCAAGACAAACGAGTCTGTTCTGGAATTTCTGGATCAGAAATTGGCTAGCTGTAAGCTTGGATCAGAAATTGGCTAGCTGTAAGAAGACAGAGGGTGGTGGTTGATGGGAAATGTTCATCCTGGAGTTCAGTTACTAGTGGTGTACCTCAAGGATCTGTTTTGGGGCCACTGCTGTTTGTCATTTTTATAAATGACCTGGATGAGGGCGTAGAAGGATGGGTTAGTAAATTTGCGGATGACACCAAAGTCGGTGGAGTTGTGGATAGTGCAGAAGGATGTTGTAGGTTACAGAGGGACATAGATAAGCTGCAGAGCTGGGCTGAGAGGTGGCAAATGGAGTTTAATGCGGAAAAGTGTGAGGTGATTCACTTTGGAAGGAGTAACAGGAATACAGAGTACTGGGCTAATGGTAAGATTCTTGGTAGTGTGGATGAGCAGAAAGATCTCGGTGTCCATGTGCATAGATCACTGAAAGTTGCCACCCAGGTTGATAGCATTGTTAAGAAGGCGTACAGTATGTTTGGTTTTATTGGTAGAGGGATTGAGTTTCGGAGCCATGAGGTCATGTTGCAGCTGTACAAAACTCTGGTGCGGCCGCACTTGGAGTATTGCGTACAGTTCTGGTCACCGCATTATAGGAAGGATGTGGAAGCATTGGAAAGGGTGCAGAGGAGATTTACCAGGATGTTGCCTGGTATGGAGGGAAGGTCTTATGAGGAAAGGCTGAGGGTTTTGAGGCTGTTTTCGTTAGAGAGAAGGTTAAGAGGTGACTTGATAGAGACATACAAGATGATCAGAGGATTAGATAGGGTGGACAGTGGGAGCCTTTTTCCTCGGATGGTGATGGCTAGCACGAGGGGACATAGCTTTAAATTGAGGGGTGATAGATATAGGACAGATGTCAGAGGTAGGTTCTTTACTCAGAGAGTAGTAAGGGCGTGGAATGCCCTGCCTGCAAAAATAGTAGACTCGCCCACTTTAAGGGCATTTAAATGGTCATTGGATAAACATATGGATGATAATGGAATAGTTTAGGTTAGATGGGCTTCAGATAGGTTTCACAGGTCGGCGCAACATCGAGGGCCGAAGGGCCTGTACTGCGCTGTAATGTTCTATGTTCTAGACCTTTATATTAATGCATGCATATTTATGATTTCATCTCTGATCTGATTAAATAAATAGGTTTTACCATCTTTCAGGTTTCGGTGAATGCTTTTAATCCAGTTCCAACTCCCAAAAACAAAAACTCCTCTTGGGATTGCCCTAAAAGCAATGATTGCAGACATTATGGATGACTTTAATCTTCACGTTAATTGGGTTAATCAATTTGGAAAGGGTAGTTATAACAAATTCAGAGTGTACATTAGGATAGTTTCATAGAGCAATATATCATGGAGCCAACCAAGGAACTGGTTATCTTGATCTGGTACTGTGTAATGAGTAGGTTTAATAAATGAACTCAGAGTAAAAGACCCCCTAAAAAAGTAGAGACAATAACATGGTAGAATTTAATATTCAGTTGAGAGTGAGAAATTTAGGTCAGAAACAATTGCATTAAAATTAAATAAGGGTAATTACAATGCAAGATAGATCAACAGGAAAGACAATAATAAAACAGTGGCAGGTATTTAAGTAGGTAATTTATGACTCAGCAAATAGACATTGTAGTAAGGAGTAAAGATTCTAAGACAGTGATAAACCAACAATGGCTAACCAAAGAAATGAATAAGAATATTAAGTTGAAAGAGAAAGCATATATGGAACAAAAACCAAGTTGCTGGAAAAGGTCAGCAGGTCTGGCAGCATCTGTGAAGGAAAAAGAGTTAACGTTTCGGGTCCAGTGACCCTTCCTCAGAACTGATGGTGGCTAGGAAAACATCAGTTTATATGCAGAAAATAGGGAGGTGGGTGGGGGAGGGAGTAAACTATAGGATAGAGCCCAAAGAGAGAGAAAAGACAGTTGGACAAAGGAGTTGCTAACGATCAGGCTGGGAGGGTGAATAGTTGTTAATGGGGACTGTTAGTGACCAACAGCGGGGTGTGTAATGGCAGGCTATGTGGTAACAAGGCCTGGCGTATGGGGTAGGGGGCTGGGACATGGGAGAGTTTTGGCCCTAAAATTAGTGAACTCAATATTCAGTCCGGAGGGCTGTAGGGTCCCTAAGCGGAAAATGAGGTGTAAACTCATTGTAAAAGAGGTCTAAAAACTTTCCCATGTCCCAGCCCCCCACCCCACATACCAAGCCTTGTTACCACATAGCCTGCCATTACACAACCCCTGTTGTTAGTCACTAACAGTCCCCATTAAGAACTATTCACCCTCCCAGCCTGATCGTTAGCAACTCCTTTGTCTGTCCAACTGTCTTTCTCTCTCTTTGGGCTCTATCCTTCCCCATCCTCTCCCTATTTTCTGCATATAAACTGGCATTTTCCCAGCCACCATCAGTTCTGAGGAAGGGTCACCAGACCCGAAAAGTTAACTCTGTTTTTCCCTTCACAGATGCTGCCAGACCTGCTGAGCTTTTCCAGCAACTTTGTTTTTGTTCCCGATTTACAGCATCCGCAGTTCTTTCGGTTTTTATTAAGCATATAAGGAGGCAATCTTGACTGACTAATTTATTAAATTTTTTTGAGGACTTCTCAAGCAGAATGGATAGATTGGAACCAGTTGATGTCGTGCATTTGAACTTCCAGAAAGCGTTCAACAAAGTACCCCACAAAAGGTTAAGTCATAAGATAACAATTCATTATGTCAGAGGTAGTATTTTAGATAGGAATTGGCCAATAGGCAGGAAACCAAGAGTAGGGATAAAGGGCTCTTCTTCAAGTTAGCAACCTGTGATCAGTGGAGTTCTATAGGTATCACTGCTGGGACATCAATGCTTATAATATATGTTAATACAACTTGGAGGAAGGATGTGAATGTACTATAGCAAAATTGGCAGGCAACATAAAAATAGGTGGAAAGGCAGGTTGTGACAGAGGTAAAACTAATTTACAGCAAAATATTGATAAATAAGTGGGCAAAAGTTGGCAAATGGTGTATAATGTGGGGAAAATGCACAGTTGTTCATTTTGGAAGGGAGAACAAAATAACAGATTATTTAATTGAAGAAAAACTGCAAAGAGTTGCAACAGAAAAGAACTAGGCGGTACCTGTGCACAAAGCACAGAAAGCTAGCACACAAGTGCAGCAGGTAAGTAAAGCAGCTAACGGAATGTTGGTCCTTTCAAGGGGGTTGACGTATAAGAATAGAGAAGCTTTACTGTAACTATACAATATGCTAGTGAGACCACATCTGGAGTGCTGAGAGCAGTTTTGATCCTCTTATCTAAGAAAAGATTATCCTATCAGAGGAAGTTCAGGGAAGGTTCATTAAGATGATCCCGATATGGAGGGATTGTTTTATGAGCAAAGGTTAAACAGGTTGGGACTCTACTCATTGAAATTTATAAGCATGAGAGGTAATCTCATTGAAACATATAGAATTTTTATAAGTTTTGACAAGGTAGATGCTGAGAGGATATTTCTCCTCTTGGGAGGGTCTAGGACCAAAGGACTGAGTAACAGAATTAAGGGATGCCAATTTAAGACCGAAATGAGGCAGAATTGCTTCGCTCAGATGTTCGAGTCTCTTGGAAGTCCTTGCCACAGAGAACTGTGGGGCAGAGTCCTTGTGCATATTTAAGGCTGGGAGAAATAGATTCTTGATCAAGGGTTACAGGAAAAGGGCAAGAAGGCGGATATGAGGACTGTCAGACCTAGTAAATCACGGAGCAGGCTCATGGGGCTGAATGACCTATTCCAGTTGATTTTGTATGGACTTATACAAGGTCTCAAGTTCTCTAGCCAGTTTAGCCCATTTTTTGTTTAATAGCTTGCTTTCTTCTAGTCTAACTTTACTAAACGAACATAAGTCACCTTGTGAACTGCCATTTCTTGAAATATTCTGACATTCTCTAGAATGCTAGACTTTAATTACTTAACCTTTGAAATAATAATCTTGCCAGACCTAAACATAAATTTGCCATATTCCCAGAGGACCACAGGGCTGTTGTCTCATTAGAAATGATTGGTGGTGAGTTTAACCTAAAAGGTCAGCATGCCTCAGGCGAGTGGTGAGGTTGAGGTGGGACCTTGACGGTTACCTCAGCTGGTACAGGAATTGAACCCACATTTTGGCATCACTCCTCTCTGCACACCAGCCATCCAGCCAACTAAACTAATTGACTCATAACTAAACATGACTTTTAATTCATTAATGTGAATCATGAATTAGATATTTGGAACAAAGTTATTTCTGAATTAATTTCCAACATCTTTTCAAGTAGTGCACACCAGATTATACCTTGCTACAAAAAAAAAATCCCTTCTTGTTTTTCTTGCCAACTTTTTGATTTGTGGTCACTGGTTACAACCAGGGTAAATTGGGAGAAACTATCAAAATTGCTCAATTTTGAATATGCCTCAACTATCTCAGCTCAAATAGAACAATCCTAGTTTTTCTACTCTATTCGTAGAACTAAAATCCCTGATCCCAGAATTCTAGTTCCTCTAGAAGGCCTTGATGTCCTTTGTGAAATGTTTCTCAGTATTGGACAAAATAATCTAGGTCCAATAAGAGATATACAAGCATTTTAGCGTAACTTCCTTACTTTTGTACTCTTGTTCATAAAACCAACACATCATAGAATCGTTATCTTCATTAACTTGTCCTGACAATTTCAACAGACTTCACATTTTCCCTCTTCACAACATTCATTTCTACAGCAGAGGAGCAGACAATCAGAACCATTATGAATGGTCTGAATGCTGGCTCTTCTTTAAGTCCGAGTGTCTCAATACAACAAAAGATCTTCATTCTTTCAGTTAATGCTGCAAAAAGAAGTCATTTATTGATTTCCAGTTTTCAAAAAACATACGCTTAACCAAAGGATAATTCTTCATAGTGAAGATACTTTCCACACTAGAACTGCAATAATGTTAAATACATTGATAATCTGATCCTAATGTGCATGTATCATATCTGTGCATTTTCCCCTCACTGGGTCACCTTGCTGACGCAAATTGTTGTGTCTAATCCAAAAGATTATTCAAACACTAAACGCTTGAATATTTAAATCCTGAACAGCAACATTTTCAAAAAGTCCTTAGAGTACTAAATCTGAAAACACAAACTAACTTTCTTAAAATAATATAGCATGTTTACCTCCTGATATTCTTTATATTGCATATCCACTAAATCCCGCACAACAGCAATGTGAGTGAACATCCACTGGGAAATTTCCTGACAGAAAGAAAACACAAATTAATTGAATGCCAAAATTTTACAAAGCTACAGAAATAGTTCCAAAATACATTGGCCCAGGAAGTAGTTCCATCACAGGAATCAGTCAGAGACTCAGTTAAACATTGTAAATACATTTTTCTGGCCTCTATGTATGGTTCATGGGGAAATTAAGACTCAATGGCTTAAAATATAAAAGCAGAAGCGGTCCATCCAGCCCACTGAGTCGCTCTACCATTCAATGAGATTATGGTTGATCTGATAATCCTGAACTTCAATTGTGTGTCGTTTCCCCATAACCCTTCATTCCCTTTTCAATAAAAAATAGTCTCAGTCTTAAATATACTTAACAACCTGGCCTCTATAACCTTTTATTATAAAGAATTCCACAAAAGCATTATCCTTCAGAGAAGACATGTTATCTTCTCTCAGTCTTAATAGTAAGGGATCCCCATTGAGATTCTAGTCCTTGGTCCGAACCCTTCTCACAATGGGAAGGCAACCTTTCCTGTCAAGTCCCCTAAGAACCTTGTATATTTCAATAAGGTTGTCTCTCATTCTTCTAAATTCCAACAAGTACAGGCCCAACTTCTTCCATACCCAGTAACAGCCTGGTAAACCTTATGCTGACTGCCTCCAATGAGGGCATATTTTCCCTTAGGTAACAGGGTCCAAAACTATCCACCATACTCCAGCTGTGGTCTAGTTTTATTAAGACTTTCCTCTTTTGATACTTCATTCCCTTTGGAATAAATACAATTTGTCTTCCCTATCACTTGCTGAATTGTATTCTGGTTTTTGAGATTTATGCAGGAGGACTCCAAATCCCTTTGTGCTGTAGCTGTCTGCACTCTTTTCTCCATTTAACTGATATTCAGCTCTTCTATTCTTCCTGTCAAGGTGCATTATCTCACATTTTCTCCACAGTATATTCCTTCTGTCTAAATCCCTCAGCAGACACTGTATTCTCCTTACCATCTGTCTTCCCAACTATCTCTGTGCTATCTGCGAACTTTGTTATTTTACATTCATTTTCCTTATTCAAGTCAATATTGTTGCCCCAATGATCTCTGTGGCATTCCCTTGGTTACAAATTACCAACCTTAAAATTGCCCCCTTTGTCCCAACTCTGTCTTCAATTAGTTAGCCAATCCTCTATCCACGTTAATACACCATCTCCAACAGCATGGGTTCTTATCTTATCAAGCAGCCTAATAACATGGTACTTTATTAAACGCTTTCTGAAAATCCAAATATATTTTATGTATATAACATGACATCAGTCTTTGCATTTCCACATGCCTTTAAGTTACCTTACATTTTTGTTTTTTTTCATTTCAGTAAATTGTACAAAAAAAGTACAGATTACAGCTAATTTCTGAATGGCAGAACAAAAACCGAAAGAACTGTGAATGCTGCAAATCAGGAACAAAAACAGAAGTTGCTGGAAAAGCTCAGCCAGTCTGGCAGCATCTGATAAGGAAAAAATCAGAGTTAATGTTTCGGGTCAGGTGACCCTTCCTCAGAACTGATGGTAGCTGGGAAAACTTCAGTTTATATTGCAGAAAATAGGGAAGGGGATGGGTTAGGGAGTAAGTGATAGGATAAAGGATTGAGCCCGGAGAGAGAGAAGAGCAGTTGGCAACAATCTGGCGAGCAGACTGTTAACGGGCACTGTTAGTCACTAACACTAACTCCCTATTTTCTGCATATAAACCGACGTTTTCCCAGCTACCATCAGTTCTGAGGAAGAGTCACCGGACCTGAAACATGAACTCTGATGTTTTCTTCACAAATGCCACCAGACCTGCTGTTCTGAATGGCAGATGTAGGTGATGCAAACTGAGACATACAAGTTAAGGGGAGAAAATCTACCTGTGATGTGAGGTTGGTTTTACTGATTCCACTTTCTTTTCTGCTTCGCCTGGATCCAGTCAACTTTGACAGGCCAAATCCACTGCTCACACGTGATAGTTTTGATTGTGCTGCAGGAGCTATAGTTGCTTCTCCTCTACTAATACACTTCTTCTCATGGGCTACCCAAGACAGAAACAAAGTAAAAACACATCACATTTCCACGAGTTTTAATAGCAGGTAAACATACAAGAGTGTTCCACTAATCCTTGTACACAAGCACTATAAAAGTTAAATAAACACAGAAATCAAAAAATAATCTATAAATATCTGAACCATATTATTTCAACAATAGTTTCCATTATCAGAGGAGATAGAAAAGAACAATAAATATTTACAACTCGTCCTACCACAAACAATTTATGCAAAAATATGACAATCTGGGTAAAGATGAAAAGGCAAAATATAGTGAATGCTGAAAGTCTAAAACGAAAATGTTGAAAATATTCAGCAATGTTAAGCATCTGTGGTGACAGAACCAGAGCTAACATTTCAGGTCAATGACAAGTTGGCAAAATTAGGTCAACATGATCTTTGTCCAATGAATGAAAGAGCCCCATCAGAACATTACTTTGGACAATTCATCTTGGCAACTGTCAACAGTCAAAAACCAAATGTAAACAAAAACTGTGAATGCTGGAAATCTGAAGCAAAAACAGAAAATACGAGAGAAACTCAGCAGGTCTGGCAGCATCTGTAGAGAAACAGACGACGTTTTGAGCCCAGTGACCTTTCATCAGTTAATTAATGCTCTCTGAGTGTTAAATGGCCGTGAGCCAGCTGCAATTGGTGGTGTTCCCTGCTGACTTTTTGGGGAGCAGGGAGGGAAACTTTGCTATTCAAAAAATCTCAGCCTTTATGTGGCAATTTCATTCAGAAGCTTCAAGAACAGCTAATGAATGAACAAGAAAAGTTACAATAGTGTGACTGTGCTACACTTTGAAGGTTGATATAACCTTTGCATCAGGCAAGGGTCAAGGGTGATTCCTTGAAAATCTCTTTTGAAAGCTACGCTCAAGGGAAAAAAAAAACTTAAGTCTGAGAATCAGGGGAAACCGTCACCTGCTAGAATCATATTAAGTGCAAAGGAAGATCATCTTAGCTTCGGGATGTCATTGCAGGAATTCCTCAGGACAATATCTGAAGTCCAACTATCCTCGATTACTTGATCTGAACCTCCCTTCATTATAAGATCAGAAATACCATTTTTGCCAGTAATTTAAGCACTTGGTTCCATTTGCAATTTCTAAGATATGAAGCATTCCATGCTGCCATTCAACACGGCCTGAAGAACATTCAAGTTTGGACTTAAGTTATAAACACACAAGTGCCAGGCAATAACCATCACAAATGAGAGAGAATCAGGACAAAGCAGTTGACGTGACTGACCATGCACCACCTTAATCATGTTCTCCACGTGGCAAACTGCAGCTACAATATGTATCAACAAGGTACGCTGCAGCAATTCAACAAGGTTTTCTCATGGCACCTCTACTGCCTGGAAGAACAAAGATAGCAGGTTCATGGGAAAACCGTCGCGTGCAAGTTCTCCTCTGTTGGCCAGGGGCTACTCACACAAAAACAGCTGCTTGTGAACTGAAGTTGCCTGAGCCCAAGCTGCTGCTGGCCTGAACTGGTTCAACTCAGAGGAAATGACAAAGTGCAGATCCTTATTTGGAGGAAGAATAATGAGGTAATCCTAATGGTGTCCTTGGAGAGAGCCTATAGTGGAAAGACAATGGCTCATCAGATGAGCTAAGAACCAAGAAGGATAAGACACCACAGTTCAGGAAGATACGGAAAACGGATAAAAACGAAGGATTTCTGTGGGTGTCAACAGCAAAAACTCTGGAGATCAACCTTCAAGAAGTGGAGTACCTCATGCTTGGAAGCGTGGAGATAACACGGAGGGGAAATTGCCTGGCCAGCGTGAGCACCCATTCTTGGGTTTTAACCTTTATTTTTGTTGACCGTTCAGGGAGCGTCATGGAAACTTAATGAGTGTGCACCTATATTTTAGCCTTGTATGAATTGCATGCCAGTTGTTAATGTTTTCTTAACTTAACGATATGAACTGTATGTCTGTTTTAACTAAACTAATAAAGTTGGTGGTTAGTCGATAAAGACTTGACTCTTGTCCTCTTTGTGCAGAGTCAATAACTGTCGTCTAGGGAGGTAACTGAACAACACCTCGAAGTCTCACACAATCCTGACTTGGAAAGATCTTTCCTTAATTGTTGCTGCATCAAACCCTTGAATACCTCACCTAACAATACTATTGATGTACCAACACCAGATCAATTACAGCAGCTTAATAATGTGGCTCACCACCACTATTTCAAGCATAATTTAGGATGGACAATTAAAAGAAGTCTACAAATGTTGCTATGCTATCAGCTTAAGGGGTGATAATCATCAGTAAGAGCACTTCTTACAAATCTGTTGTAATGTATTGGAAACAAAACCAGTAAAAAGATATGCAATACTGAACAGGATTGTTTGCAGCACAGAAATCCTTATAAAAGGCATCACCAAGAAAGCCATTTCCAAGAATCTTCTTAGA